>NW_027675317.1:810000-822500 GCF_965601325.2 Salmo salar | reverse complement strand
GTGTGTGTGTGTGAGTGTCCTGTGTGTGTGTCCTGTGTGTGTGTCCTGTGTGTGTGTGTGTCCTGTGTGTGTGTGTATGTGTGTGTCCAGTTTGTGTGTGTCCAGTGTGTGTGTGTCCAGTGTGTGTGTGTCCAGTGTGTGTGTGTCCAGTATGTGTGTGTGTGTGTGTCCAGTGTGTGTGTGTCCAGTGTGTGTGTGTGTGTGTGTGTGTCCAGTGTGTGTGTGTGTGTGTGTGTGTGTCCAGTGTGTGTCCAGTGTGTGTGTGTGTGTGTGTGTGTGTCCAGTGTGTCAACATATTGTATCAGATATTCACACACACACACACACACACTACACACACACACACACAGGACACACACACACACACACACACACACACTACACACACACACACACAGGACACACACACACAGGACACACACACACACACACAGGACACACACACACACAGGACACACACACACACACACACACACAGGACACACACACACACAGGACACACACACACACAGGACACACACACACACAGGACACACACACACACACAGGACACGCACACACACACACAGGACACACACACAGGACACACACACAGGACACACACACACACAGGACACAAACACACACAGGACACAAACACACACAGGACACACACAGGACACACACAGGACACACACATGGTAAGAATATTTGTCTGCGTTCAGTGTTTGTGTCCAGATTGTGTGTCCAGTTTGTGTGTGTGTGTGTGTGTTTGTGTCGTGTGTGTATGTGTCCAGTGTGGTTGTCCAGTGTGTGTGTTTATGTGTCCTGTGTTTCACACAGACACACACAAGACAATCACACACACACACACACACACACACTGGACACACACACACACACAACCTTGTCCAAGTGGTGGTAAGAATGTTTGTATTAACTAGCCTGAAAAGTCAAACATGTCTGATATGAACATTGACATAAACCCTCTACATACTTGAGTTTCTCCAGTCTGCAGTTTGGATCCTCCAGTCCAGCAGAGAGCAGTCTGACTCCTGAGTCTCCTGGGTGATTGTAGCTCAGGTCCAGCTCTCTCAGGTGTGAGGGGTTTGACCTCAGAGCTGAGACCAGAGAAGCACAGCCTTCCTCTGTGACTAGACAGCCTGACAGCCTGCAAAGAGTCAAATCATATTAAAATCACACTGCTATTCTCTGGTGGTGAAAATAGTGGAAGTATATTTCTTCAACATATTCAGATATATCAGTGTCCTGAAACCTTCCATATCTACTCATACATTAAAGTATCATATTATAAATTACAAATGATCAAAGTTTTGCCTGCAGATAGAAACATGTGTTTTTATTTGAGGATATTTTCATACATATCTGTTTCACCATTTAGAAAAATAAAAGCACTTTATCTATCTAGTCCCCCTATTTAACCTGTTAGGGCTCGGGGGCAGTATTGACATGGCCGGATAAAAAACATACCCGATTTAATCTGGTTACTACTCCTACCCAGTAACTAGAATATGCATATCATTATTGGCTTTGGATAGAAAACACCCTAAAGTTTCTAAAACTGTTTGAATGGTGTCTGTGAGTATAACAGAACTCATATGGCAGGCAAAAACCTGAGAAGATTTCATGCAGGAAGTGGCCTGTCTGACAAGTTGTGTTTCATCTTGGCTCTTTTTATTGAAGACTGAGGATCTTTGCTCTAACGTGACACTTCCTACGGCTCCCATAGGCTCTCACAGCCCGGGAAAAAGCTGAACGATATCGAGGCAGCCTCTGGCTGAAACACATTATCGATTTTGGCAATTGGCCGATCAGAGTACTATGGGCTTAGGCGCGTGCCCGAGTCGACCCCATGCTTTAATTTCTTTCGTCTGTTTACCTAAACGGAGATTACCGGTCGGAATATTATCGCTTTTTTATGAGAAAAATGGCATAAAAATAGATTTTAAACAGCGGTTGACATGCTTCGAAGTACGGTAATGGAATATTTAGAATTTTTTTGTCACGAATTGCGCCATGCTCGTAACCCTTCTTTACCCTTTCGGATAGTGTCTTGAACGCACGAACAAAACGCCGCTGTTTGGATATAACAATGGATTATTTTGAACCAAACCAACATTTGTTATTGAAGTAGAAGTCCTGGGAGTGCATTCTGACGAAGACAGCAAAGGTAATAACATTTTTCTTATAGTAAATCTGACTTTGGTGAGTGCTAAACTTGCTGGGTGTCTAAATAGCTAGCCCTGTGATGCCGGGCTATCTACTCAGAATATTGCAAAATGTGCTTTCACCGAAAAGCTATTTTAAAATCTGACATATCGAGTGCATAGAGGAGTTCTGTATCTATAATTCTTAAAAGAATTGTTATGCTTTTTGTGAACGTTTATCGTGAGTAATTTAGTAAATTCACCGGCAGTGTTCGGTGGAAATGCTAGTCACATGCTAGTCACATGCTAATGTAAAAAGCTGGTTTTTGATATAAATATGAACTTGATTGAACAAAACATGCATGCATTGTATAACATAATGTCCTAGGTTTGTCATCTGATGAAGATCATCAAAGGTTAGTGCTGCATTTAGCTGTGGTTTGGGTTTATGTGACATTATATGCTAGCTTGAAAAATGGGTGTCTGATTATTTCTGGCTGGGTACTCTGCTGACATAATCTAATGTTTTGCTTTCGTTGTAAAGCCTTTTTGAAATCGGACAGTGTGGTTAGATTAACGAGAGTCTTGTCTTTAAAATGCTAGGCTAACCTCTAGCTGGCTAATACCTCCACGACGAGTCGGTAGATTCAGTCTTTACTAAGTTTTAACTAAATTATAACAACTCTTTTATTAAATAAAACATGTATTTCCCTTCATGTCTTAGTAGCTATGGGTTTTGTTGTAGTTCTGTCGTCTTCTTTTATAATTTTCCTTCACCAACCGTCCTGAGGTAAAACGTCCATCCTTTCATCAACGTCTTTTTCCCTCCCGTTAACCAGGTCAACTCCCATTGGCCACAACTTAACAAGCGACCTTATTGGTCAAAACTTAAACTTCAAAGTAAAACAAACTATTCACTTATACATTTAAATAAATATTTCTTCAAAAAGCATAATGCATTAACAACATTACAGTTTAGGAGCAATTCAATCATCTTTTAAATATAATACCAATTAATTATAACAAATAAACTCAATACTTGGTTCAAACAAGGATATTACACAAACATACAGTCAATAATACAGTAGAAAAATAAGTCTATATACAATGTGAGCAAATGAAGTGAAATAAGGGAGGTAAAGGCAAAAAAAGGCCATGGTGGCAAAGTAAATACAATATAGCAAGTAAAACACTGGAATGGTAGATATGCAGTGGAAGAAAGTGCAAAGTAGAAATAATGGGGAGAAAAGGAGCTAAATAAATAAATACAGTAGGGGAAGAAGTAGTTGGGATAAATTATAGATGGGCTATCTACAGGTGCAGTAATCTGTGAGCTGCTCTGACAGCTGGTGCTTAAAGCTAGTGAGGGAGATAAGTGTTTCCAGTTTTAGAGATTTTTGTAGTTCGTTCCAGTCATTGGCAGCAGAGAACTGGAAGAAGAGGCGGCCGAAGGAGGAATTGGCTTTGGGGGTGACCAGAGAGATATACCTGCTGGAGCGCGTGCTACAGGTGGGTACTGCTATGGTGACCAGTGAGCTGAGATAAGGGGGGACTTTACCTAGCAGGGTCTTGTAGATGACCTGGAGCCAGTGGGTTTAGCAACGAGTATCAAGAGAGGGCCAGACAATGAGAGCGTACAGGTCACAGTGGTGGGAAGTACAGTGGGGGAAAAAAGTATTTGATCCCCTGCTGATTTTGTACGTTTGCCCACTGACAAAGAAATGATCAGTCTATAATTTTAATGGTAGGTGTATTTGAACAGTGAGAGACAGAATAACAGCAAAAAAATCAAGAAAAACGCATGTGAAAAATGTTATAAAATGATTTGCATTTTAATGAGGGAAATAAGTATTTGACCCCTCTGCAAAACATGACACAGTACTTGGTGGCAAAACCCTTGTTGGCAATCACAGAGGTCAGACGTTTCTTGTAGATGGCCACCAGGTTTGCACACATCTCAGGAGGGATTTTGTCCCACTCCTCTTTGCAGATCTTCTCCAAGTCATTAAGGTTTCGAGGCTGACGTTTGGCAACTCGAACCTTCAGCTCCCTCCACAGATTTTCTATGGGATTAAGGTCTGGAGACTGGCTAGGCCACTCCAGGACCTTAATGTGCTTCTTCTTGAGCCACTCCTTTGTTGCCTTGGCCGTGTGTTTTGGGTCATTGTCATGCTGGAATACCCATCCACAACCCATTTTCAATGCCCTGGCTGAGGGAAGGAGGTTCTCACCCAAGATTTGACGGTACATGGCCCCGTCTATCGTCCCTTTGATGCAGTGAAGTTGTCCTGTCCCCTTAGCAGAAAAACACCCCCAAAACATAATGTTTCCACCTCCATGTTTGACGGTGGAGATGGTGTTCTTGTGGTCATAGGCAGCAATCCTCCTCCTCCAAACACGGCGAGTTGAGTTGATGTCAAAGAGCTCCATTTTGGTCTCATCTGACCACAACATTTTCACCCAGTTGTCCTCTGAATCATTCAGATGTTCATTGGCAAACTTCAGACGGGCATGTATATGTGCTTTCTTGAGCGGTGGGACCTTGCGGGGGCTGCAGGATTTCAGTCCTTCACGGCGTAGTGTGTTACCAATTGTTTTCTTGGTGACTATGGTCCCAGCTGCCTTGAGATCATTGACAAGATCCTCCCGTGGAGTTCTGGGCTGATTCCTCACCGTTCTCATGATCATTGCAACTCCACGAGGTGAGATCTTGCATGGAGCCCCAGGCCGAGGGATATTGACAGTTCTTTTGTGTTTCTTCCATTTGCGAATAATCGCACCAAATGTTGTCACCTTCTCACCAAGCTGCTTGGCGATGGTCGTGTAGCCCATTCCAGCCTTGTGTAGGTCTACAATCTTCTCCCTGACATCCTTGGAGAGCTCTTTGGTCTTGGCCATGGTGGAGAGTTTGGAATCTGATTGATTGATTGCTTCTGTGGACAGGTGTCTTTTTTTACAGGTAACAAGTTGCGGTTAGGAGCACTCCCTTTAACCTGTTTAGGATAGGGGCAGTATTTTCACGGCCGGATAAAAAACGTACCCTATTTAATCTGGTTATTACTCCTGCCCAGAAACTAGAATATGCATATAATTGTTTGATTTGGATAGAAAACACCCTAAAGTTTCTAAAACTGTTTGAATGGTGTCTGTGAGTATAACAGAACTCATATGGCAGGCCAAAACCTGAGAAGATTCTAAACAGGAAGTGCCCTGTCTGACCATTTCTTGGCCTTCTATAGCCTCTTTATCGAAAACAGAGGATCTCTGCTGTACATTGACATTTTTCTAAGACTCCCATAGGCTCTCAGAAGGTGCCAGAACGTTGAATGATGACTCTGCAGTCCCTGGCTGAAAAACAGTAGCGCATTTGGATAGTGGTCGATCTGAGAACAATGAAACGGGCGCACGCATGCACGTGAAGAGTCCATTTTACATTTTCAGTCTTTGAACGAAAACGACGTCGGAATATTATCGCTAATTTACGAGAAAAAATCGCATAAAAATTTATTTTAAACAGCGTTTGACATGCTTCGAAGTACGGTAATGGAATATTTTATATTTTAATTTTTTTTGTCAAGATATGCGCCGGCGCGTCACCCTTTGGATAGTGTCTTGAACGCAAGAACAAAACGCCGCTATTTGGATATAACTATGGATTATTTGGAACCAAAACAACATTGGGTGTAATCTAGAAGTCCTGGGAGTGCATTCTGACAAAGAACAGCAAAGGTAATCCAATTTTTCTTATAGTAAATCTGAGTTTGGTGAGTGCCAAACTTGGTGCGTGTCAAAATAGCTAGCCAGGATGGCCGGGCTATCTACTCAGAATATTGCAAAATGTGCTTTCACCGAAAAGCTATTTTAAAATCGGACATAGCGATTGCATAAAGGAGTTCTGTATCTATAATTCTTAAAATAATTGTTATGTTTTTTGTGAACGTTTATCGTGAGTAATTTAGTAAATTCACCGGAAGTTTCGGTAGGTATGCTAGTTCCGAACGTCACATGCTAATGTAAAAAGCTGTTTTTTTTATATAAATATGAACTTGATTGAACAAAACATGCATGTATTGTATAACATAATGTCCTAGGAGTGTCATCTGATGAAGATCATCAAAGGTTAGTGCTGCATTTAGCTGTGGTTTTGTTTTTGTGACATATATGCTAGCTTGAAAAATGGGTGTGAATTATTTCTGGATGGGTACTCTCCTGAAATAATCTAATGTTTTGCTTTTGTTGTAAAGCCTTTTTGAAATCGGACAATGTGGTTAGATAAAGGAGAGTCGTCTTTAAAATGGTGTAAAATAGTCATATGTTTGAACAATTGAAGTTTTGGGATTTTTTGAGGACTTTGTAATTCGCGCCACACCCTATCATTGGATATTGGAGCGGTGTTCCGCTAGCGGAACATCTAGATGTAAGAGGTTTTAAGAGTGTGCTCCTAATCTCAGCTCGTTACCTGTATAAAAGACACCTGGGAGCCAGTAATCTTTCTGATTGAGAGGGGGTCAAATATAGTTTTTCTGGATGTTTTTGCTGTTATTCTGTCTCTCACTGTTCAAATAAACCATTAAAATTATAGACTGATCCTTTCTTTGTCAGTGGGCAAACGTACAAAATCAGCAGGGGATCAAATACTTTTTCCCCCCACTGTATATGGGGCTTTGGTGACAAAACAGATGGCACTGTGATAGACTGCATCCAATTTATTGAGTAGGGTATTGGAGGCTATTTTGTAAATGACATCACCGAAGTCAAGGATCAGTAGGATCGTCAGTTTTATAAGGGTATGTTTGGCAGCATGAGTGAAGGATGCTATGTTGCGAAATTCAATTCTAGATTTAATTTTGGATTGGAGATGCTTATAGTGAGTCTGGAAGGAGAGTTTACAGTCTAACCAGACACCTAGGTATTTGTAGTTGTCCACATATTCTAAGTCAGAACCGTCCAGAGTAGTGATGCTGGATGGGCGGGCAGGTGCAGGCAGCGATCGGTTGAAGAGCATTTAGTTTTACTTGTATTTAAGAGCAGTGGGAGGCCACGGAAGGAGAGCTGTATGGCATTGATGCTCATCTGGAGGTTAGTTAACACAGTGTCCAAAGAAGGGCCAGAAGTATACAGAATAACACCAATAACAGAGAGGGTCTGATCTTTGTGCCTCTGTAAATTTCTCATTCATCATCATTAACGATTCATTCATGTTTATTCGTAATCATGGTAGCATCCACATGAATGTAGAAGTGTTCAGAAACATGTAATATTCTTTCTGACAATACAAGTGAAGTGACTCCAAAATGACAGGACATTATTCACCATTCAGTTTCTATTAGGAAAAACATAATCCAAAACACAACCAAGACAAACTGCAAATGCATTCAACAAGTTTGTAGAATCACAAGCTTGATGTAATCACTGCAGGCATGGAACATGGGACCAACTACTAAACTTATGACAACTTTAATACAATATAAGTGAATTTGTCCGAATATGTACAACTTTTTCAAATGGGAGAACTAAATACATAAAGTGCTTTCCTTTCTTAACAGTAACACAGCTATGTATGAAAATACCCTAAAAAAAAAGGTGACATTCTGTACTGTCCCCTCATATGAAACATTCTATCTCAAATCCAAAATGCTGGAGCATAGCACCACATTTAAAACTGTAAGCTTCACTATCCAAACACATATGGTGTGGACTATGTGTGTCTGGTAAACACATGTGGATCTGGTGAACAGTTATCACTTGTTGACCAACTACAGGAATACTGACCTCAGAGTCTCCAGTTTACAGTGTGGATCCCCCAGTCCAGCAGAGAGCAGCTTCACTCCTGAATCCTTCAGGTCATTGTTACTCAGGTCCAGCTCTCTCAGGTGTGAGGGGTTTGACTTCAGAGCTGAGACCAGAGAAGCACAGCCTTTCTTTGTGACTCCACAGCCTGACAGCCTGCAACGAGATCATCATGACTTCACAAACACACTGTTAATTTAACACCAGTAGTGTAGAAGGACAACGGTAGATGCATTTGGTTCATATTCCCAAACAACATATAGATTCATCTTCCATCAATGCATTTATTCAATATGTTTTTCAACATACATATTATAATACATATTTTTCTCTAAACATAATATTTCTTCCTGATGAATACTTCTTATATGTCATTTTATGTACTCACAGAGCAGCTCTGGAGGCTTTGATCACTGGCAGCAGCCTCAGAAGACCTTCCTCTGATCTGGAGAATTTCTTCAGGTCAAACACATCCAGCTCCTTTTCTGAAGTCAGCAACACAAAGACCAGAGCTGACCACTGTGCAGGTGACAGGTTGGGTTTTGAGAGACTTCCTGAGCTCAGGAAGCTTTGGATCTCCTCCACTAGAGAATGGTCATTCAGTTCATTCAGACAGTGGAACAGATTGATGCACCTCTCTGGAGAGGGATTCTCCCCGATCTTCTCCTTGATGTACTTTACTGTTTCTTCATGGCTCTGTGAGCTGCTTCTTGTCTTTGTCAGTAGACCTCGTAAGAGCTTCTGATTGGACTCCAGTGAGAGGCCCAGAAGGAAGCGGAGGAACAGGTCCAGGTTTCCCATCTCACTTTGTAAGGCTTTATCCACAGCACTCTTGTAGACAGTAACTTCAGTAACTTCAGACTTGTCTCTGTACAGCAGAGAAAATATACTGGAATTTGTTTGCTGTTTGTCCATGAGATTCTCATTGTTGTTGATGAATGAGAGGAACACATACACAGCAGCCAAAAACTCCTGAATGCTCAGATGAACGAAGCAGTACACCTTGTCCTGGTACAGCCCACATTCCTCTTTAAAGAGCTGTGTGCACAATCCTGAGTACACAGAGGCTTCATTGACATCAATGCCAGCCTCTTTCAGGTCTTCTTCATAGAAAATCAGATTGCCCTTCACTAGCTGTTGAAAAGCCAGTTTTCCCAGTGACAGAATGCTCTTTTTATTCCAGTGTGGACCTGTCTCTTCTTTCCCAAGATACTTTTCATTCTTCTGTTTGGTATGAAACACCACTAGGTGTGTGTACATCTCAGTCAGAGTCTTGGGCATCTCTTCTCTCTTATGTTTCAACATGTGTTCAAGGACTGTTGCAGAAATCCAACAGAAGACTGGAATGTGGCACATGATGTGGAGGCTCCTTGATGTCTTTATGTGTGAGATAATTCTGCTGGCCAGGTCCTCATCACTGAATCTCTTCCTGAAGTACTCCTCCTTCTGTGGGTCATTGAACCCTCGTACCTCTGTCACCTGGTCAACACACCCTGAAGGGATCGTATTGGCTGCTGCAGGTCGGGTAGTTATCCAGAGGAGAGCAGAGGGAAGCAGATTTCCCTCGATGAGATTTGTCAGCAGAACATCCACTAAGTTTGACTCTGTGACGTCACAACAGATCTTGTTCTTCTGGAAGTCTAGGGGCAGTCGGCACTCATCCAGACCATCAAAGATGAACACAACTTTGTACTTGTCGTAGTTGGAGATTCTTGATTGTTTGGTTTCCATTGAGAAGTGATTGAGAAGTTCAATCAAAGTGTGTTTGTCCCCTTTCATCAAATTCAGCTCCCGAAAAGGGAATGAAAACACAAATTGAACATCCTGATTGGCTTTTCCTTCAGCCCAATCCAGAATGAACTTCTGCACAGAGACTGTTTTTCCAATGCCAGCGACTCCCTTTGTCAGCACAGTTCTGATACGTTTGTCTTGTCCAGTTAAGGGTTTGAAGATGTCGTTACATTTGATTGCAGTCTCTGGTCTTGCTTGTTTCCTGGTTGTTGTCTCAATCTGTCTCAGCTCATGTTCATTATTGACCTCTCCTGTTCCACCCTCTGTGATGTACAGCTCTGTGTAGATCTGATTGAGAAGTGTTGGGTTTCCTTGTTTAGCGATCCCCTCAAATACACATTGAAATTTCTTCTTTAGATTAGATTTGAGTTCACGTTGGCAAATCACAGCAAGCTCATCTGAATCTAGAAATAACACAGAGGATATTAATATTACATCTGTTTTAATGCCTACAGTATTGTAGGACTGTTATAAAGTTTTTAATTATACTAATTTCTTCACTTAACTGACTATATAAATGTGTAAATGTTTTCATAATGCATTACAGACTGGTGTGACTGATTATATTATTATTGGTGTTATTGATGGTATTATTAATGTTGTCTCTCTCTCTCTCTAAATGAATCAACACAACACATCCCTTCTGCTAGTTGATGAGGTCACTAGGTGTTGTGTTAAGGCTGCTACAATATCTTGAGTTGCACAGCTACTTTAGCTGTACTTTAGCTACAGCTTTTAAATGTTATAAAACAGCATTCAACATGTGGCAGACAGATCTTACATTTCTCCAGTGTGTCAGCAAGCTGCTTCTGGTTCATTTTCCTCAGGACGTGCAGTGTGATCTTCAGAGCCCCCTCTCTGGCACTGCTCTCCTGCTTCTCATCTTCAGCATCCACCACTTCCTTATCCTGCTTCTGACTCTCAAAGCCTTCTGGGAGTTCTGGACTAAGAATCCTCTTGAACATCTTCAGCTCGTTCTTCACAAATGTCATCATTTTCTCTTCAAGCAACTGAAATAAATCATGTAAATAAGTTAAGCAAGAGAAGAAATGCTTTCTCATTAACACATTAATGAATAATTGACAGATCAACTTTACTTGAGGAAAACAAAAACAAATGTTCATAACAGGACCACATACACTGAATATGGAGTCCAGGTCTGTTTGATGACTCTGGGAAGACTGACCACTGAGAATCTCTGACTCTGATCTCTCCTGTTGGTTTCTGTGGACAAAACATGAGATTACATCTCCTCATCCAGGGAGTACACACACACACACACACACACACACACACACACACACACACACACACACACACACACACACACACACACACACACACACACACACACACACTCAGACACACGCACACACACACACACACACATACACACACACACAGGGAGGGAACGGTGTGTTTGTTTAATATTGTTTTGAAAGAGACAGACAGAGACACAGACAGACAGACAAACAGAGATAGACAGAGACAGACAGACAGACAAACAGAGATAGACAGAGACAGACAGACAGACAGACACAGACAGAAACATACAGACAAAGAGAGACAAACAGACAGAAAGCGGGACAGACAGTCAGAGACAGGCAAAGACAGACAGAGACAGACAAAGACAGACAGACACATACAGACAGAGAAAGACACACAGACAGAGACAGACAGAAATTAGAAAGACAGACAGACACAAAGAAAGACACATAGACAGACAGAGACAGACACAGAAACAGAGAGACAGACAGAGAGACAGACAGACACACAGACAGCGAACGACACACAGACATACAGAGACAGACACAGAGACATACAGGCACAGAGACAGACACATACAGACACAGAGACATACAGACACACAGAGACAGACACACCGACAGAGAGACAGACAGCGACAGACACAGAGAGACAGAGAGAGAGACACACACAGACATACAGACAGAGAAAGACACACAGACAGAAACAGACATACAGACAGAGACAGACAGAGACAGACACACAGACACACAGACACAGACATGCAGGCAGAGACAGACATACAGACACAGGAACAGACAGACAGACAGACAGACAGACAGACAGACAGACAGACAGACAGACAGACAGACAGACAGACAGACAGACAGACAGACAGACAGACAGACAGACAGAGACAGACACACAGACAGACAGAGAGACAGACACAGAGACAGACACAGAGACAGACAGAAACAGCCACAGAGACAGTGAGACACAGACAGACAGACAGACAGACAGACAGACAGACAGACAGACAGACAGACAGACAGACAGACAGACAGACAGACAGAGAAAGACAGAAAAAGACATGCAGACACAGACAGACAGACAGACAGACAGACAGACAGACAGACAGACAGACAGACAGACAGACAGACAGACAGACAGACAGAGATAGATACACAGACAGACAGAGACAGACACACAGACAGAGACAGACTGACATACATACGGACAGAGACAGACACATAGACAGAGACAGACAAACAGACATAGAAAGACACACAGACAGACAGAGACAGACACACAGACAGAGACAGACTGACATATAGACAGAAACAGACACACAGACAGAGACAGACAGAGACACAGACACACACATACAGACACATAGACAGAAACAGACACACAGACAGAGACAGACACAGAGACAGACAGACACAGAGACAGACAGAGATAGACAGAGACAGACACGGACAGACACAGACAGACACAGAGACAGACAGACAGACAGAGAAAGAGAGA
>NW_027675317.1:747500-807500 GCF_965601325.2 Salmo salar | reverse complement strand
CATATCCATTTTCAGAAATGTTGGTAAATTAGCTTTTATTGTTTAAAGAAATTATTATAGAGGTGTGTTTTTTAATCATGGCATGGGGTTGTTCAATGACAGACATGTTTTTGTTTAAAATCTATCACTTGATGGTTTCCTTTCAGAGAGACAAATAATAATTTTTTACAAAATGCTATATATCTGCCTCACTCTCAAATGTGACCGACCGTTTCGATCTTATGTAGCAAAATTGTGTTTTTTACATTGGATAAAAGTAGAGACTCAGAGCTAGAAAATGATATATCAGACACTGCAGTTGAGAAACAATGGGAAAGTAATTCTGCTTTGAATGTTAATAAACTTGGAACCTCACTTTTGAGAAAAAGGTCCTTTGAATGTTTTGGTACCTGCTGGAGAGCTCTTCTTTGTCTACAGGGCTGTTACTTTGGCAGATGTCACCCATCTAAATAAATAGTTGTTATATATATAATTAACTAAATGTATGGTGTTTTTGTTTTATGTCAGTTTAATTGTTTGTTATGCTATAAACTTTTTATTTTATTATAAGTGGTAAAATGAACTAGAAAATGTTATATTTTGCAATTCTGAGTAATTACTACTTTAGTAAGGAATAACACATTACTCAGTACTACTGCAGTTGCTAAATAATTCCAATAGATGGCAGCATAAGACCACAAATGACATTTCAGAATATTAGTTTAGTTTTCTCCCTGGATACACCACCACTCCCCCTCACAGGAAAACTCCTGTGAGCTTCTTTCTGTCCCTTTACACACTGCTAACACAAGAGGAAGGACTGAAAAAGCATTGAACAGATTACTGTGAAGTAATATAATGATGATTCATGTTTATTATTACCTGTTTTTATGCTCATCTTTTGAAATTATACTTCATTAATATAACGATTATCAACAAGTCTGAACATTAATTTAGTCACCTCTAGTTGAGAAAAACGTATTTTCCAGGTACATTCATTGTCAAATTCATCAACCAGCATCGAGCCACTCTGCCTTCTCTCTCTAGTAGTCAATTCAGCCCCGGTAAAAAGCTGGTGTCGTCACTCTTTCTTCTCTCTCTAGTAGTCAATTCAGCCCCGGTAAAAAGCTGGTGTCATCACTCTGCCTTCTCTCTCTAGTAGTCAACTCAGCCCCGGTAAAAAGCTGGTGTCGTCGCTCTGCCTTCTCTCTCTAGTAGTCAACTCAGCCCCGGTAAAAAGCTGGTGTCATCGCTCTGCCTTCTCCAGGGGCATGTTGAGGTAAATTTACTAACCGGGAGGGTTGAATTATGTAATTTATTGGCCGGCTGGATGATGCACTCTTGTCTTTTCTATTCTGAGGTTGTTTACTCGCAATATCAGATATTAAGATGACTTTTTATAATAAATGTATACTGAGGTTCAATACCTGCTCTAGTCACTATTAATTTGCTCTCCTAAAAGCAACACAGCCCTAAAACGAGATATATACCTAACTAAAGTTATGTTAATGAGTGACCATTTTAGAAAATCATGGGACATATAGTCTGTGGTTGCATGCTATTTTATGTCAATCATATTGCTGCTTGTAGCCTATAACTGATGCTTCGTGGTCTTATGCTGCCATCTATTGGAAATATTTAGCAATTAAAAGTTATTAATTCACATTCAGACGTTGGTGAGGCAGCTGAGAATAAACAAAATGGAATGTGTCCAGCCTACTTGAGGCGCCCCGAAAAAAATATTCAAAAGATTGGTCCTTGGATACAGAGGGGTTAAACACTAAAGTTACCATCCATCTAGTGAAGAGAGGAGAACCGGACAGAGGTAGCCAGCATCCGTCAACGAGAGAGGGAGGATAGGATAACTAGGATGCTGCTGGTAGAGTAGCTAGCTAGCTTACCTAGCTGTACCGACTAGCTAGGATAACTAGGATGCTGCTGGTAGAGTAGCTAGCTAGCTTACCTAGCTGTACCGACTAGCTAGGATAACTAGGATGCTGCTGGTAGAGTAGCTAGCTAGCTTACATAGCTGTACCGACTAGCTAGGATAACTAGGATGCTGCTGGTAGAGTAGCTAGCTAGCTTACCTAGCTGTACCGACTAGCTAGGATAACTAGGATGCTGCTGGTATAGTAGCTAGCTAGCTTACCTAGCAGTACTGACTAGCTAGGATAACTAGGATGCTGCTGGTATAGTAGCTAGCTAGCTTACCCAGCTGTTCCGACTAGCTAGGATAACTAGGATGCTGCTGGTAGAGTAGCGAACTAGCTTACCTAGCTGTTCCAACTAGCTAGGATAACTAGGATGCTGCTGGTAGAGTAGCTAGCTAGCTTACCTAGCTGTACCGACTAGCTAGGATAACTAGGATGCTGCTGGTAGAGTAGCTAGCTAGCTTACATAGCTGTACCGACTAGCTAGGATAACTAGGATGCTGCTGGTAGAGTAGCTAGCTAGCTTACCTAGCTGTACCGACTAGCTAGGATAACTAGGATGCTGCTGGTATAGTAGCTAGCTAGCTTACCTAGCAGTACTGACTAGCTAGGATAACTAGGATGCTGCTGGTATAGTAGCTAGCTAGCTTACCCAGCTGTTCCGACTAGCTAGGATAACTAGGATGCTGCTGGTAGAGTAGCTAGCTAGCTTACCCAGCTGTACCGACTAGCTAGGATAACTAGGATGCTGCTGGTAGGGTAGCTAGCTAGCTAGCTTACCCAGCTGTACCGACTAGCTTGGATAACTAGGATGCTGCTGGTAGAGATGCTAGCTAGCTTACCTAGCTGTACCAACTAGCTTGGATAACTAGGATGCTGCTGGTAGAGTAGCTAGCTAGCTTACCCAGCTGTACCGACTAGCTAGGATAACTAGGATGCTGCTGGTAGAGTAGCTAGCTAGCTTACCTAGCTGTACCGACTAGCTAGGATAACTAGGATGCTGCTGGTATAGTAGCTAGCTAGCTTACCTAGCTGTACCGACAAGCTAGGATAACTAGGATGCTGCTGGTAGAGTAGCTAGCTAGCTTACCTAGCTGTACCGACTAGCTAGGATAACTAGGATGCTGCTGGTAGAGTAGCTAGCTAGCTTACCTAGCTGTAACGACTAGCTAGGATAAATAGGATGCTGCTGGTAGAGTAGCTAGCTAGCTTACCTAGCTGTAACGACTAGCTAGGATAACTAGGATGCTGCTGGTAGAGTAGCTAGTTAGCTTACCCAGCTGTTCTAACTAGCTAGGATAACTAGGATGCTGCTGGTAGAGTAGCTAGCTAGCTTACCCAGCTGTACCGACTAGCTAGGATAACTAGGATGCTGCTGGTAGAGTAGCTAGCTAGCTTACCCAGCTGTACCGACTAGCTAGGATAACTAGGATGCTGCTGGTAGAGTAGCTAGCTAGCTAGCTTACCCAGCTGTACCGACTAGCTTGGATAACTAGGATGCTGCTGGTAGAGTAGCTAGTTAGCTTACCCAGCTGTTCCAACTAGCTAGGATAACTAGGATGCTGCTGGTAGAGTAGCTAGCTAGCTTACCCAGCTGTACCGACTAGCTAGGATAACTAGGATGCTGCTGGTAGAGTAGCTAGCTAGCTTACCCAGCTGTACCGACTAGCTAGGATAACTAGGATACTGCTGGTAGGGTAGCTAGCTAGCTAGCTTACCCAGCTGTACCTACTAGCTTGGATAACTAGGATGCTGCTGGTAGAGATGCTAGCTAGCTTACCTAGCTGTACCGACTAGCTAGGATAACTAGGATGCTGCTGGTAGAGTAGCTAGCTAGCTTACCTAGCTGTACCGACTAGCTAGGATAACTAGGATGCTGCTGGTAGAGTAGCTAGCTAGCTTACCTAGCTTTACCGACTAGCTTGGCTAGCTAGCAGGACGTTCGTCTGTCGTTTGTCTCGATGATGATGACGAATCCGGTGAACCACAAAATGAAACAAGGATAGAGAGTGAAAAGGATCTGGCTACACTCATCCTGTCCCTGACCGTAAAGCAAAAAGCTAATTGAACAATAAAGTTTGGCGTTTCAACACTGTAACAAACTCCATCGTTATTCCCCAAAATTTACCTTAGTCCACTCTGCGCGTAACCGGACAATATTCTTGGTGCCACACCGGACGTGGACTCGGACAGTTCCAGAACGCGGACTTGAGCAGTGCAACACAATCAACTAAGCCCAGTCTTTACAGTGGGTTACATTAGTAATATTCATTTTTTATTATTATGTTAAACAAACGTTCCACTTTTTTTATAACAATATTTTGAGATCTAGGCCCATATCCACAAAGCGTCTCAGAGTAGAGAAGTGGTCGTATAAGTGCTGAGAATAAAGACATTTGACACTTCGGGGAATAAATTAAAGCTATGCATGAAATCTCTAGTCCCACCTAGTCAGCAGATATTTAGGACACCTCGTGAGCTGTCCTAAGTAGTTAAGAGTTAACAGCAGGTGTCTTGATAATACTATAGAACAATGCAGTGAGTCAGTGGTTCCTGAGCCACATGTAAATGCTTTGTAGTAGTTAAAATAATGTTTTGATATTTGATATGATCAATCCATAAATAATATATGTCCTGTGCTTTTGGCAATGATTTATGTATAATACTTATGTATAACAAGTGATACCATGTATGTCTCCAAAGCATTTTGTCTTCATTTTGGCAGATTAATTTATGCTAATTTCCCAAGATTAACTCAGGTTTTCGCCCAGCGATTAAGGAGTTGGAGCTGTGGCAGGAGTTGGACCTGTGGCTGAAAGGTGGCTGGTTTGAATCCCGGGCCGGGCGCTGGAAAAAACAGGAGGAATTGATCTGACCACTGGAGGGCTGCTGGGTTCACATCCTCAAAACATTCACCTTTCATTGATCAGAACTCTAGAGGTTCTTCTTCACTGAACCCCAAAATATATATCACTTTTAGTGGTTCCATATATTAAGGAAGTGATAGAAGCCTTTTTGGTTCTATAAGGAACCTTCTTTTCTAAGAGTGTAAAATTAACACGTTTTTCTTTTGATTATTTAATTATCTACATCATGTTATTTCAAGATATCCCTTTGGAGCGCAACATCACGTTGTTAAAACATAATCCTAAATTGGGCGTGGCTATAAATTGGGAAATTTAAAGCATCTCGGGCGTAATATGTGTTCGATGGAAATGAACATTGTATTCAATGTTGTAGGCAACATTATTGGCAAGGGACTTGATGCCTACTATGCTAAAGCTATTTAGAGTTGTTAAACGGGTGTGAGGAGTGTGTTGATATAACAGTTATATTGTCAACATTTTTATTGTAACAACGATCAGAATTGGTAAAAAAAAATATGCATTCCATAATATTGGGCAATAATTAAGAGTAGGCAAAGTGGTCGTGTCATGTGAAAATTCTATCAAATGTCTTCCATTGCAACGAGTACAGTCAGGGTGCCGTGGAGCCCCTGCAGTACCTCCACAGACCCCGGATTGAGAACCCCTGATTTAGCAGATGCTCTTATCCAGAGAGATTTACAGTAACTGCATTCATCTTAATATTTATTTTGGGAATAAACGTAAAAAATTCTTCATAAAAGGATATGAACTATGACCTGTCCAACAGACATGATACCTTGTAGTGCTGCTGATCCAGTTTCTACTGGTCTGACTGAGGATATGAACTCTGACCTGTTCACCAGACGTGATACCTTGTAGTGCTGCTGATCCAGTTTCTACTGGTCTGACTGAGGATATGAACTCTGACCTGTCCACCAGACGTGATACCTTGTAGTGCTGCTGATCCAGTTTCTACTGGTCTGACTGAGGATATGAACTCTGACCTGTCCACCAGACGTGATACCTTGTCCCGAAACTGTAGTTTCAATCCCCTCCCTCCCTCCCTCCCCTCCCTCCCTCGCACCCTCCCTCCCTCCCTCCCTCCCTCCCTCCCTCCCTCCCTCCCTCCCTCCCTCCCTCCCTCCCTCTCTCTCTCCCTCCCTCCCAATCCATCCCTCTTTCTCCCTCCCTCAACCTCTGAATGCTCAACTATGAAAAGCAACCTCACATTTACTCCTGAGGTGCTGACCTGTTGCAACCTCTATAACCACTGTGATTATTATTTCACCCTGCTGGTAATCTAGGAACATTTGAACATCTTGAAGAACGATCTGGCCTTAATGGCCATAATCTCCACCCGGAACAGCCAGAAGAGGACTGGCCCCCACTCATAGCCTGGTTCCTCTCTACCCAGCACAGCCAGAAGAGGACTGGCCCCCACTCATAGCCTGGTTCCTCTCTACCCAGCACAGCCAGAAGAGGACTGGCCACCCCTCATAGCCTGGTTCCTCTCTACCCAGCACAGCCAGAAGAGGACTGGCCCCCACTCATAGCCTGGTTCCTCTCTACCCAGCACAGCCAGAAGAGGACTGGCCACCCCTCATAGCCTGGTTCCTCTCTACCCAGCACAGCCAGAAGAGGACTGGCCACCCCTCATAGCCTGGTTCCTCTCTACCCAGCACAGCCAGAAGAGGACTGGCCCCCACTCATAGCCTGGTTCCTCTCCACCCGGCACAGCCAGAAGAGGACTGGCCACCCCTCATAGCCTGGTTCCTCTCTACCCGGCACAGCCAGAAGAGGACTGGCCACCCCTCATAGCCTGGTTCCTCTCTACCCAGCACAGCCAGAAGAGGACTGGCCACCCCTCATAGCCTGGTTCCTCTCTACCCAGCACAGCCAGAAGAGGACTGGCCACCCCTCATAGCCTGGTTCCTCTCTACCCAGCACAGCCAGAAGAGGACTGGCCACCCCTCATAGCCTGGTTCCTCTCTACCCAGTACAGCCAGAAGAGGACTGGCCACCCCTCATAGCCTGGTTCCTCTCTACCCAGCACAGCCAGAAGAGGACTGGCCACCTCTCATAGCCTGGTTCCTCTCTACCCAGCACAGCCAGAAGAGGACTGGCCACCCCTCATAGCCTGGTTCCTCTCTACCCAGTACAGCCAGAAGAGGACTGGCCACCCCTCATAGCCTGGTTCCTCTCTACCCAGCACAGCCAGAAGAGGACTGGCCACCCCTCATAGCCTGGTTCCTCTCTACCCAGCACAGCCAGAAGAGGACTGGCCACCCCTCATAGCCTGGTTCCTCTCTACCCAGCACAGCCAGAAGAGGACTGGCCACCTCTCAGAGCCTGGTTCCTCTCTACCCAGCACAGCCAGAAGAGGACTGGCCACCTCTCATAGCCTGGTTCCTCTCTACCCAGCACAGCCAGTAGAAGACTGGCCACTCCTCAAATCCTGGTTCCTCTCAAGGTTTCTTCCTAGGTTCCTGCCTTTCTAGGGAGTTTTTCCAGCCACTGGGCTTCAACATCCGAACATGATCTGTTCAGCACGAGACGATCGTTAGACCCAATGACGTGTTTCTGCCAATGAGCTTCAAATCAAATCAAATTGTATTTGATAAAAAATAAATAATAATAATAACAATAAAATAACAATAACGAGACTATAAGGATTACCAGTACTGAGTCAATCTGCAGGGGTACCAGGTAGTTGAGGTAATAATGAGACTATAAGGAGTACCAGTACTGAGTCAATGTGCAGGGGTACCAGGTAGTTGAGGTAATAATGAGACTATAAGGAGTACCAGTACTGAGTCAATGTGCAGGGGTACCAGGTAGTTGAGGTAATAATGAGACTATAAGGAGTACCAGTACTGAGTCAATGTGCAGGGGTACCAGGTAGTTGAGGTAATAATGAGACTATAAGGAGTACCAGTACTGAGTCAATGTGCAGGGGTACCAGGTAGTTGAGGTAATAATGAGACTATAAGGAGTACCAGTACTGAGTCAATGTGCAGGGGTACCAGGTAGTTGAGGTAATAATGAGACTATGAGGAGTACCAGTACTGAGTCAATGTGCAGGGGTACCAGGTAGTTGAGGTAATAATGATGCTATAAGGAGTACCAGTACTGAGTCAATGTGCAGGGGTACCAGGTAGTTTAGGTAATAATGAGACTATAAGGAGTACCAGTACTGAGTCAATGTGCAGGGTACCAGGTAGTTGAGGTAATAATGAGACTATAAGGAGTACCAGTACTGAGTCAATATGCAGGGGTACCAGGTAATTGAGGTAATAATGAGGCTATAAGGAGTACCTGTACTGAGTCAATGTGCAGGGGTACCAGGTAGTTGAGGTAATAATGAGACTATAAGGAGTACCAGTACTGAGTCAATGTGCAGGGGTACCAGGTAGTTGAGGTAATAATGAGGCTATAAGGAGTACCTGTACTGAGTCAATGTGCAGGTGTACCAGGTAGTTGAGGTAATAATGAGGCTATAATTGAGGTAATATGTAAATGTAGGTAGGGGTAAAAGTGACCAGGATAGAGATTACATCTCCTCATCCAGGGAGTGCACACACACACACACAAAGACGCACACAAAGATTCATGCACGCACGCACACACACACACACACACACACACACACACACACACACACAAAATGGGAGAGGAGAAATGACTAGAGACAGTGTTGTTTTACTCACTGACCATGACCCATGAGTTCTTCTTACCTTTGTTCAGTAGAAAAGTCTCCCTTTCTAAACTTTGGAGGAGGACTCATAGACCGGTCACTCTCCCAGCTGGATACAGGGGAGGCTGGTCTCTCCTGCTTGATTGGGCTTCAACACAACAGAGACAAACATTACATCTCTCATCTAGTCTGAGCTCAGATGGGGAAACATAAGAAGAGTTTCATTCTAAAATGCTATATTTCACTTTTCAGAAATGTTGGTAAATTAGCTTTTATTGTTTAAAGAAATTATGAAAGAGATTGGTGTGTTTTTTCACTATCTAATCATGGCATGGGGTTGTTCAATAACAGACATGTATTTGTTTAAAGTCTATCACTTGATGATTTCATTTCAGAGGGACAAATAATCATGTTTTTTTGCTAAATGCTATACATCTGCCACACTCTCAAATGTGACCGAACGCAAAAAAGTAAATAAAAACAATATGGGGATGAGGTAGGTTGATTGGAAGGGCTATTTACAGATGGGCTGTGTACAGCTGCAGCGATCGGTAAGCTGCTCAGATAACTGATGCTTAAAGTTATTGAGGGAGATATAAGTCTCCAACTTCAGCGATTTTTGCAATTAGTTCCAGTCATTGGCAGCAGAGAACTGGAAGGAAAGGCGGCCAGTGAGCTGAGATAAGGTGGAGCTTTACCTAGAAAAGACTTATAGATGACCTGGAGCCAGTGAGTCTGGCGACGAATATGTAGTGAGGGCTAGCCAACGAGAGCATACAGGTCGCAGTGGTCGGTGGTATATTGGGATGTGGTGACAAAACGTGATAGACTGCATCCACTTTGCTGAGTAGAGTGTTGGAGGCTATTTTGTAAATGACATCGCCGAAGTCGAGGATCGGTAGGACAGTCAGTTTTACGAGGGTATGTTTGGCAGCGTGAGTGAAGGATGCTTTGTTGCGAAATAGGAAGCCGATTCTAGATTTAATTTTGGATTGGAGATGCTTAATATGAGGTCTGGAAGGAGAGTTTACAGTCTAACCAGACACCTAGGTATTTGTAGTTGTCCACATATTCTAAGTCAGAACCATCCAGAATAGTGATGCTAGGCGGGCAGGCAGCAATCGGTTAACCTGTTATGGCTAGGGGGCAGTTTTTCACGGCTGGATAAAAAACGTACCCGATTTAATCTGGTTACTACTCCTACTCAGTAACTAGAATATGCATATACTTATTACATATGGATAGAAAACACCCTAAATTTTCTAAAACTGTTTGAATGGTGTCTGTGAGTATAACAGAACTCAAATGGCAGGTCAAAACCTGAGAGATTCCTTTACAGGAGGTGGCCTGTCTGACCATTTCTGGAACTTCTTTGCCATCTCTATCATTTACTAAGGATCTCTGCTCTAACGTGACACTTCCTACGTCTTCCATGGGCGCTCAGAGCCCGGGAAAAACCTGAATGTCGTCATCCCAGCCCCAGGCTGAAACACATTATCGCCTTTCTCAAGTGGCCGATCAAGGGACTGTGGGCTTAGGCGCGTGCCCTGGCCGCCCCCGTCTTTGTGATTTTTCCTCTGTTTGCCGAAAAGGAGATTCCCGGTCGGAATATTATCGCTTTTTTACGAGATAAATTGCATAAAAATTTATTTTAACCTGTTATGGCTACGGGGCAGTATTTTCACGGCTGGATAAAAAACGTACCCGATTTAATCTGGTTACTACTCCTGCCCAGTAACTAGAATATGCATATAATTATTGGCTTTGGATAGAAAACACCCTAAAGTTTTTAAAACTGTTTGAATGGTGTCTGTGAGTATAACAGTACTCATATGGCAGGCAAAAACCTGAGAAGATTTCATGCAGGAAGTGGCCTGTCTGACAAGGTGTCGTTCTTCTTGTCTCTGTTTATTGAAGAGTGAGGATCTTAGCTGTCCCGTGACACTTCCTACGGCTGCCATAGGCTCTCAGAAGGCGGCAAAATACTGAATCGTGGCTTTGCAGGCTCTGGCTGAAACAAAGTAGCACGTTTGGGTAGTGGCTGGTTACAGTACTGTGAGACTCAGGCTCGTGCCCGCGTCGACCGAAAGCTTTGTTTTCTTTCCTCTGTTTAGCTAAATGGACATTCCCGGTCGGAATATTATCGCTTTTTTACGAGAAAAATGGCATAAAAATGGATTTTAAACAGCGGTTGACATGCTTCGAAGTACGGTAATGGAATATTTAGATTTTTTTTGTCACGAATTGCGCCATGCGCACGACCCTGATTTACCATTTCGGATAGTGTCTGGGACGCACGAACAAAACGCTGCTATTCGGATATAACGATGGATTATTTTGGACCAAACCAACATTTGTTATTGAAGTAGCAGTCCTGGGAGTGCATTCTGACGAAGACAACAAAAGGTAATCAAACTTTTATAATAGTAAATCTGATATTGGTGAGTGCTAAACTTGCCGGGTGTCTAAATAGCTAGCCCGTGATGCCTGGGCTATGTACTTAGAATATTGCAAAATGTGCTTTCACCAAAAAGCTATTTTAAAATCGGACATATCGAGTGCATAGAGGAGTTCTGTATCTATAATTCTTAAAATAATTGTTATGCTTTTTGTGAACGTTTATTGTGAGTAATTTAGTAAATTGTTAGCAAATTCCCCGGAAGTTTGCAGGGGGTATGCTAGTTCTGAACGTCACATGCTAATGTAAAAAGCTGTTTTTTTATATAAATATGAACTTCATTGAACAAAACATGCATGACATCCAAGACGATGGCGCAGAGTACATAAAAGCCCTTTTACCAAATTCAGTTCGGAATTAAGAAAATGTTTTATAATGCATGTATACTAAAGTTGAGGTTCTGAGTAGTGATAATTTACCCGGGGTTCAATACCTGCTATAGTCACTGTTTATTTGCTCTCCCAAAAGCAACACAGCCCTAATACGAGATATATAGCTACCTAAAGTAATGAGTGACCATTTTAGAAAATCATGGGACATATAGTCTGTGGTTGCATGCTATTTTATGTCAATCATATTGCTGCTTGTAGCCTATAACTGATGTTTCGTTGTCTTATGCTGCCATCTATTGAAAATATTTAGCAATTAAAAGTTATTAATTCACTGACAGACATTTGTGAGGCAGCTGAGAAATAAAGTGTATTTTTTCACATTAATTCCTTAGATCAGTCTCAAACCTGCCCCACCTATCCCACGATGGACTTTCACATAGATGTTACCAGGTCACCCAGTTCAAACCACATTTGAAAATAAAACTAATGTGGCTTGTTTATCAAGTGTTCTGCCTTGAAACAATAAATATAATAATATAACAAAACAAAAAAGCAAAATGTTTAGACAGGTTTTGATAAACAAAATAATCAACATGCTATTTAGTACTATAATGGTATTTACTAACGTAATAGTATAACTAAAATAGTTTCTAAAGGGGTTCTAGGCTACCCTACCCTAGAATTAGGGTTCAGGATAAAACAGGTTATACGTAGGGTTAGAGTTTCTGTACAGCACTTTGTGACATCTGCTGATGTAAAAAGGTCTTTATAAATACATTAGATTGATTGTTAGGTTCAGGGTATTTAAAGAGATAAACTGTATGGGTTTATATCTCTCTTGCTCCTCCCTGTGGTCTTCTGTGGGAACTACATAACTCATTCACGACAGCTGCTAAACTCATAATCTGAGGTAGCAAACTGCGTCAGATCTACAAATTAATGAGCTAGACCTATCCGTTTGGTTTGTGAACCTGCGCTTCATTCGCTCAAACTGATGCCTACGAACGAAGATTTCGAGGCATATCAAATTACCCAGCAGCCATTTAGGGACAACAAGTCGTCAAAAAAAGTGTTATTTCTTAATTAAAAAATGTCTTCTGTCTGTTTTAAATCGGCAACATCTTGAAAAAGAGGACAGGGACGTGTTTTGTTTAAGTTGTAAACCTTTTTCTGAAAACACATATGGTGAACCATGACCAGAAAATGTTTAACATTTAGTACTGTGGGTCACCACAACATGAACCCAGGCGAATAGTGGTATTGCTTAAAAGTAACTGTAATACTGTTAATAATAAGTTACCTGAGGTCAGCGTTCAACGGATAATGCAGACAGGTCTCATTGATAACAATAGAAAAGCAGAACAACAATCTGGGAATAGAACGTTCAGAAGGTGAGTTGGTGCCACGATGCTCAATAGAACTAGTAGGAGCTGGCAGGGTGAAAAATGACCTAAAATATGGCATGTTGTTTCACTATAACTTCACAATTAGGGACATAAGGTAATATTATGAAACTGGGCTCCATGGCGGATGCAATGAACTAGTTTTATCAGAAAATAAAACATTGTTAAAAATGGAATGTGTCCAGCCTACTTGCGCCCGAAAATAATATTCAAAAGTTTGGTCCTTGGACACAGAGGGGTTAAACATTAAAGTTACCGTCCATCTAGTGAAGAGAGGAGAACTGGACAGAGGTAGCCAGCATCCGTCAATGAGAGAGAGAGAAGCCCTCCACGGGATTTAACAGGTGGAAGAAACAACCGGGGAGCTCCATCGGTCAACGAGAGAGGGAGAAGCCCTCCATGGATTTAAGAGTTAACAGCAGGTGTCTTGATAATACTATAGAATAATGCAGTGAGTCAGTGGTTCCTGCGCCACGTCATTGCTTTGGAGTAGTTAAAAATAATGTTTTATATTTCTATATGATCAATCCATTAATAATATATGTATTGTGCTTTTGGCAATGATTTATGTATAATACTTATGTATAACAAGTGATACCATGTATGTCTGCAAAGCATTTTGTCTTCATTTTGGCAGATTAATTTATGCTTATTTCTGAAGATTAACTCAGGTTTTCGCCCAGCGATTAAGGAGTTGGAGGTGTGGCAGGAGTTGGACCTGTGGCTGAAAGGTGGCTGGTTTGAATCCCGGGCCGGGTGCTAGTAAAAACGGGAGGAATTGATCTGACCACTGGAGGTCTGCTGGGTTCACATCCTCAAAACATTCACCTTTCATTGATCAGAACTCTAGAGGTTCTTCTTCACTGAACCCCAAAATATATATCACTTTTAGTGGTTCCATATATTAAGGAAGTGATAGAAGCCTTTTTGGTTCTATAAGGAACCTTCTTTTCTAAGAGTGTAAAATAAACACGTTTTTCTTTTGATTATTTAATTATCCACATCATGTTATTTCAAGTTCTCCCTTGGGAGCACAACATCACATTGTTAAAAAAATTATCCTAAATTTGGCATGGCTATAAATTGGGCAATTGAAGACATCTAGGGCGTAATCTGTGTTCGATGAAAATGAACATTGTATGCAACGTTGCAGGCAACATTATTTGCAAGGGACTTGATGCCTACTATGCCAAAGCTATTTAGAGTTGTTAAACGGGTGTGAAGAGTGTGTTGATATAACGGGAATATTGTCGAAATTCTTCTTGGAACAACGATCAGAATTGGTAAAGAAAATATGCATTCCATTATATTAGGCAATAATTAAGAGTAGGCAAAGTGGTCGTGTCATGTGAAAATTCTATCAAATGTGTTACATTGCAACGAGTACAGTCAGGGTGCCGTGGAGCCCCTGCAGTACCTCCACAGACCCCGGATTGAGAACCCCTGCAGTACCTCCACAGACCCCGGATTGAGAACCCCTGATTTAGCAGATGCTCTTATCCAGAGAGATTTACAGTAACTGCATTCATCTTAAGATAGCTATTTATTTTGGAAATAAAGTTAATAAATTCTTCATAAAATTGTCATCTTACCTCTTAGCTTTGGTGTCATGTCCCCCAGAGAGATGCATTTTAGAGACAGGGCCCCCCTCCTCTCTCTCCCCAGAGAGACTCATTTTAGAGCAGTGACCCCTAAACAGAGATCCAACATGTTGATTGTGGTCAACACAGGGACAACTAAACAGAGATCCAGCATGTTGGTTGTGGTTAACACAGTAACAACTAAACAGAGATCCAGCATGTTGATTGTGGTTAACACAGTGACAACTAAACAGAGATCCAGCATGTTGGTTGTGGTTAACACAGTGACAACTAAACAGAGATCCAACATGTTGGTTGTGGTTAACACAGTGACAACTAAACAGAGATCCAGCATGTTGGTTGTGGTCAACACAGTGACAACTAAACAGAGATCCAGCATGTTGGTTGTGGTTAACACAGTGACAACTAAACAGAGATCCAACATGTTGGTTGTGGTTAACACAGTGACAACTAAACAGAGATCCAGCATGTTGGTTGTGGTTAACACAGTGACAACTAAACAGAGATCCAGCATGTTGGTTGTGGTTAACACAGTGACAACTAAACAGAGATCCAGCATGTTGGTTGTGGTTAACACAGTGACTAATTCTTGAATGTCAATTGTTCTCATTCATTCATTATCTCTTTGAGAAATATATTTTTAACAACTTTCTCTTTTACTTCTCTACATTCATGAAGAAAAAGATGTACTATTTACTCCATACATTTTCCCTGACACCCAAAAGTACTCGTTACATGTTGAATGCTTAGCAGGACAGAAAACGGTCCAATTTGAACACTTATCAAGAGAACATCCCTACTGCCTCTGATCTGGAGGACTAACTAAACAGAGAACATCCCTGGTCATCCCTACTGCCTCTGATCTGGAGGACTAACTAAACAGAGAACATCCCTGGTCATCCCTACTGCGGACTCACTAAACAGAGAACATCCCTGGTCATCCCTACTGCCTCTGATCTGGAGGACTCACTAAACAGAGAACATCCCTGGTCATCCCTACTGCCTCTGATCTGGAGGACTCACTAAACAGAGAACATCCCTGGTCATCCCTACTGTCTCTGATCTGGAGGACTCACTAAACAGAGAACATCCCTGGTCATCCCTACTGCCTCTGATCTGAAGGACTCACTAAACAGAGAACATCCCTGGTCATCCCTGCCTCTGATCTGGAGGACTCACTAAAAACAAATGCTTCATTTTTAAATGATGTCTGAGTGTTGGAGTGTGACCCTGGCTATCCGTAAATTAAAATAACAAGAAAATTGTGCCGTCTGGTTTGCTTAATAAAAGGAATTTTAAATTATCACTACTTTACTTTTACTTTTGATGCTTAAGTATATTTTAGCAATTATATTTACCTTTGATACTTAATTATATTTGAAACCAAATACTTTGACTTTTACTGAAGAAGTATTTTACTGGGTGACTTTCACTTTTAATTGAGTCATTTTCTATTAAGGTATCTTTACTTTTACTCCAGTATGAGAATTGAGTACTTTTTCCACCACTGTTCTAACGTTCTAGAGACATATGAGCCACAGTTTCAACAGACATTTTGTAACTGCGTGGGCTACAAAGTTACTTTCAGTTTCATATAAGGAAATAAAACAACGGTCACAGGGTGAATTCGTTTTGCATTGCCCGGCTCCCCGGGTGCGCAGAGTTTACGCATTTTAGACCATTCCATTGGTCCTTAAAGAAAAACTCCACTCACCTGTAGCACCGGGCCATGCAAAACGAACTTCCCACTGTCGCAGGGCACTGAGACACAGAGTTCTAAACCCAGAGTTCTAAACCCAGACGCGTTTCTTCTCTTACATTATTTTAGATTAACATATAATTTACTCTAAACCAAGTTTAGCTGTGTTTTTTTCCTCCAAAATGTGAGTTACTGTAGGACTTTAATAATTGTTAACAGGCCTACAAACCCAAAAGGTTTTAATTTGAGAATGTTCATTTGTATGCCTCAAATATTAAACTGTCTTAAAATATTTAATGATTAGTTGAATCAGGTGTGTAAGTGCTGGTAAGAACAAAAGGATTGAGAAACCCTGAGATAAACATTAAACCATATAATGTAAAAGCTCCTCCACCATCTTTACCAGACGTTTTACTGATAACATGTAGACCTACTGATTAGTTTCCACTTTGAAAACTGCTGTCTGTCAGCAACTCAGCTCAAATAGCAGTTCTAACTAGTAATATCTCATTCCTAGTATTCATTCTCTTACTCTGTCCTTTAGAATAGATTATTGTTCAGAAATACTTACTTTATTTTTCAATAATCTCCATATAGTGTTTTCTGCTCTGTCGTCTCAAAATGGATCCTGTACAAAAGAACAACTTTACTTTCTGTTTCAATCAGCCATCTCCCCACCCTGATAATAAAGTTTTTTATTGGTATCTTCCACTAGAGGGCAGTAAACACCTGCTGTTCGGTTTCATACAGGCAGTGTCCCAGAGTTGGATTGCTGATCTAGAATCAGGTCCCCCCTCTCCATGTAATCTGATTCATTATGATATAGGATCAGGTCCCCCCTCTCCATGTAATCTGACTCATTATGATATAGGATCAGGTCCCCCCTCTCCATGTAATCTGACTCATTATTATCTAGGATCAGGTCCCCCCCTCTCCATGTAATCTGATTCATTATGATCTAGGATCAGGTCCCCCCTCTCCATGTAATCTGATTCATTGTGATCTAGGATCAGGTCCCTCCTCTCCATGTAATCTGATTCATTATGATCTAGGATCAGGTCCACCCTCTCCATGTAATCTGATTCATTATGATCTAGGATCAGGTCCCTCCTCTCCATGTAATCTGATTCATTATGATCTAGGATCAGGTCCCCCCTCTCCATGTAATCTGATTCATTATGATCTAGGATCAGGTCCCCCCCTCTCCATGTAATCTGATTCATTATGATCTAGGATCAGGTTCCCCCTCTCCATGTAATCTGATTCATTATGATATAGGATCTTTTTTTTCACCTTTATTTAACCAGGTGGCCAGTTGAGAACAAGTTCTCATTTACAACTGCGACCTGGCCAAGATAAAGCAAAGCAGTGCGACAGATACAACAACACAGAGTTACATGGAATAAACAAGCGTACAGTCAACACAAAAGAAAAAAGAAAGTCTATATACAGTGTGTGCAAATGGCTTGAGGAGGTAAGGCAATAAATAGGCCGTAGTAGCAAAGTAATCACAATTTAGCAGATTAACACTGGAGTGATAGATGAGCAGATGATGATGTGTAAGTAGAGATACTGGAGTGCAAAAGAGCAGCAAAGTAAATAAAAACAATATGGGGATGAGGTAGGTAGATTGGGTGGGATATTTACAGATGGACTATGTACAGCTGCAGCGATCGGTTAGCTGCTCAGATAGCTGATGTGTAAAGTTAGTGAGGGAGATATGAGTCTCCAACCAGTGATTTTTGCAATTCGTTCCATTCACTGGCAGCAGAGAACTGGAAGGAAATGCGGCCAAAGGAGGTGTTGGCTTTGGGGATGACCAGTGAGATGTACCTGCTGGAGCGCGTGCTACTGGTGGGTGTTGTTATCGTGACCAGTGAGCTGAGATAAGGCGGAGCTTTACCTAGCATAGACTTGTAGATGACCTGGAGCCAGTGGGTCTGGCGACGAATATGTAGCGAGGGCCAGCCGACTAAAATGACCTGGGTTGCAATCATGAAAAAAAACGACCCGGCCTTCATCGTTTGACATTGAGAACATTGGGAGAGATGAGAGCTGACGTTTTAGTAAATGTGCAGATTACGTATCTCAGTCACAGACAAGAAGCTCAATTAAGACATTATCTTCACCACTGGGACTGGGGACAACAGGACCACCGGCCAAATAATACAGTTCAACACTTCCACACTACCACAGTGAGTAGAATCAGGCTTCTGATCACAGAAAACGTGCAGAATTATTAACCTGTATTTTCACGGCTGGATAAAAAACGTACCCGATTTAATCTGGTTACTACTCCTGCCCAGTAACTAGAATATGCATATAATTATTGGCTTTGGATAGAAAACACCCTAAAGTTTCTAAAACTGTTTGAATGGTGTCTGTGAGTATAACAGAACTCATATGGCAGGCAAAAACCTGAGAAGATTTCATGCAGGAAGTGGCATGTCTGACAATGTGTCGTTCTTCTTGTCTCTGTTTATTGAAGAGTGAGGATCTTAGCTGTCCCGTGACACTTCCTACGGCTGCCATAGGGTCTCAGAAGGCGGTAAAAACGCTGAATCGTGGCTTTGCAGGCTCTGGCTGAAACAAAGTAGCGCGTTTGGGTAGTGGCTGGTTACAGTACTGTGAGACTCAGGCTCGTGCCCGCGTCGACCGAAAGCTTTGTTTTCTTTCCTCTGTTTAGCTAAATGGACATTCCCGGTCGGAATATTATCGCTTTTTTACGAGAAAAATGGCATAAAAATGGATTTTAAACAGCGGTTGACATGCTTCGAAGTACGGTAATGGAATATTTAGATTTTTTTTGTCACGAATTGCACCATGCGCGCGACCCTGATTTACCATTTCTGATAGTGTCTGGGACGCACGAACAAAACGCCGCTATTCGGATATAACGATGGATTATTTTGGACCAAACCAACATTTGTTATTGAAGTAGCAGTCCTGGGAGTGCATTCTGACGAAGACAACAAAAGGTAATCAAACTTTTATAATAGTAAATCTGATATTGGTGAGTGCTAAACTTGCCGGGTGTCTAAATAGCTAGCCCGTGATGGCTGGGCTATGTACTTAGAATATTGCAAAATGTGCTTTCACCAAAAAGCTATTTTAAAATCGGACATATCGAGTGCATAGAGGAGTTCTGTATCTATAATTCTTAAAATAATTGTTATGCTTTTCGTGAACGTTTATCGTGAGTAATTTAGTAAATTGTTAGCAAATTCCCCGGAAGTTTGCGGGGGGTATGCTAGTTCTGAACGTCACATGCTAATGTAAAAAGCTGTTTTTTGATATAAATATGAACTTGATTGAAAAAAGCATGCATGTATTGTATAACATAATGTCCTAGGTGTGTCATCTGATGAAGATCATCAAAGGTTAGTGCTGCATTTAGCTGTCTTCTTGGTTTTTGTGACATTATATGCTAGCTTGAAAAATGGGTGTCTGATTATTTCTGGCTGGGTACTCTGCTGACATAATCTAATGTTTTGCTTTCGCTGTAAAGCCTTTTTGAAATCGGACAGTGTGGTTAGATAAAGGAGAGTCTTGTCTTTAAAATGCTGTGAAATAGTCATATGTTTGAAAAATTGAAGTTTTTGTATTTTTGAGGAATATGTAATTCGTGCCACGCCTATCATTGGATATTGGAGCAGGTGTTCCGCTTGCGGAACGTCTAGATGTAACAGGTTAATGATGAATTGTATTAGACGTTATTAGACATTTCTGTTGTTGAGGAGGATGGGAGACCCACAGTATAGGTGCGTAACGCACAGAGACGTCAAAAATGTGTTTCAAAAATCGTCGAAGAGTAATTATTTTAACCTAAAGCATTTAATAAAGACACTTATAGTACAATATTATGGGGAATAGGAATGAGAGGGCTACTTACTTATGATTTATTATTGGAGAATACCACAACAACATTACATGTTGGACTGTACACATTAATATGATTTATTATATACCACAACAACATTACATGTTGGACTGAACACATTAATATGATTTATTATATACCACAACAACATTACATGTTGGACTGTACACATTAATATGATTTATTATATACCACAACAACATTACATGTTGGACTGTACACATTAATATGATTTATTATATACCACAACAACATTACATGTTGGACTGAACACATTAATATGATTTATTATATACCACAACAACATTACATGTTGGACTGTACACATTAATATGATTTATTATATACCACAACAACATTACATGTTGGACTGAACACATTAATATGATTTATTATATACCACAACAACATTACATGTTGGACTGAACACATTAATATGATTTATTATATACCACAACAACATTACATGTTGGACTGTACACATTAATATGATTTATTATATACCACAACAACATTACATGTTGGACTGTACACATTAATATGATTTATTATATACTACAACAACATTACATGTTGGACTGAACACATTAATATGATTTATTATATACCACAACAACATTTCATGTTGGACTGTACACATTAATATGATTTATTATATACTACAACAACATTACATGTTGGACTGAACACATTAATATGATTTATTATTGGAGAATACCACAACAACATTACATGTTGGACTGAACACATTAATATGATTTATTATATACCACAACAACATTACATGTTGGACTGAACACATTAATATGATTTATTATATACCACAACAACATTACATGTTGGACTGTACACATTAATATGATTTATTATATACCACAACAACATTATATGTTGGACTGTACACATTAATATGATTTATTATATACTACAACAACATTACATGTTGGACTGAACACATTAATATGATTTATTATATACCACAACAACATTTCATGTTGGACTGTACACATTAATATGATTTATTATATACTACAACAACATTACATGTTGGACTGAACACATTAATATGATTTATTATTGGAGAATACCACAACAACATTACATGTTGGACTGAACACATTAATATGATTTATTATATACCACAACAACATTACATGTTGGACTGTACACATCAATATGATGTATTATATACCACAACAACATTTCATGTTGGACTGAACACATTAATATGATTTATTATATACCACAACAACATTTCATGTTGGACTGAACAAATTAATGTTATTTATTATATACCACAACAACATTTCATGTTGGACTGAACACATTAATGTTATTTATTATATACCACAACAACATTACATGTTGGACTGTACACATTAATATGATTTATTATTGGAGAATACCACAACAACATTTCATGTTGGACTGTACAAATTAATGTTATTTATTATATACCACAACAACATTTCATGTTGGACTGAACACATTAATATGATTTATTATATACCACAACAACATTACATGTTGGACTGAACAAATTAATGTTATTTATTATATACCACAACAACATTTCATGTTGGACTGTACACATTAATATGATTTATTATATACCACAACAACATTACATGTTGGACTGTACAAATTAATATGATTTATTATATACCACAACAACATTACATGTTGGACTGTACACATTAATATGATTTATTAAAAACAAAGGAGGACAAAGGCACTCTTCATATAATTAATTAAAATGCCTTTATCTGTATGTTATGTTCAATAGAAACAAAGTTTTTAAAAATCCTACGCGTTTCGGCTGCATGGCCTTCGTCAGGGAGTACAAAGAATAATACAATGACTTCTTTTGAACAGCTTTTCCAATTAGCCCTAATTTGAAGAGGGAGTGGTTACACAATGAATTGGACACACCTAGAGACGCCTTCAAGACCTCTTAGCGGAACACAAGTACGCTATACGGGTAGGCAATGAAGACTACCCCATGGCAAGGCACTACAAGTCCTTACACCGTGGCAACCCTGCCTCCCTACAAGCTATGGGTATTGATCACGTTCCGGCCTCTATTAGAAAAGGGGACCGTCTTAAACAGTTAAACCAAAGGGAAAGTTTTTGGATTTACAAACTACAGGCCACTAAATACCCTGGTTTACATGAAGATATGGATTTACAAACTACAGGCCACTAAATACCCTGGTTTACATGAAGATATGGATTTACAAACTACAGGCCACTAAATACCCTGGTTTACATGAAGATATGGATTTACAAACTACAAGCCACTAAATACCCTGGTTTACATGAAGATATGGATTTACAAACTACAGGCCACTAAATACCCTGGTTTACATGAAGATATGGATTTACAAACTACAGGCCACTAAATACCCTGGTTTACATGAAGATATGGATTTACAAACTACAAGCCACTAAATACCCTGGTTTACATGAAGATATGGATTTACAAACTACAGGCCACTAAATACCCTGGTTTACATGAAGATATGGATTTACAAACTACAGGCCACTAAATACCCTGGTTTACATGAAGATATGGATTTACAAACTACAAGCCACTAAATACCCTGGTTTACATGAAGATATGGATTTACAAACTACAGGCCACTAAATACCCTGGTTTACATGAAGATATGGATTTACAAACTACAAGCCACTAAATACCCTGGTTTACATGAAGATATGGATTTACAAACTACAGGCCACTAAATACCCTGGTTTACATGAAGATATGGATTTACAAACTACAGGCCACTAAATACCCTGGTTTACATGAAGATATGGATTTACAAACTACAAGCCACTAAATACCCTGGTTTACATGAAGATATGGATTTACAATCTACAGGCCACTAAATACCCTGGTTTACATGAAGATATGGATTTACAAACTACAGGCCACTAAATACCCTGGTTTACATGAAGATATGGATTTACAAACTACAGGCCACTAAATACCCTGGTTTACATGAAGATATGGATTTACAAACTACAGGCCACTAAATACCCTGGTTTACATGAAGATATGGATTTACAAACTACAGGCCACTAAATACCCTGGTTTACATGAAGATATGGATTTACAAACTACAGGCCACTAAATACCCTGGTTTACATGAAGATATGGATTTACAAACTACAGGCCACTAAATACCCTGGTTTACATGAAGATATGGATTTACAAACTACAGGCCACTAAATACCCTGGTTTACATGAAGATATGGATTTACAAACTACAGGCCACTAAATACCCTGGTTTACATGAAGATATGGATTTACAAACTACAGGCCACTAAATACCCTGGTTTACATGAAGATATGGATTTACAAACTACAGGCCACTAAATACCCTGGTTTACATGAAGATATGGATTTACAAACTACAGGCCACTAAATACCCTGGTTTACATGAAGATATGGATTTACAAACTACAAGCCACTAAATACCCTGGTTTACATGAAGATATGGATTTACAAACTACAGGCCACTAAATAGCCTGGTTTACATGAAGATATGGATTTACAAACTACAGGCCACTAAATACCCTGGTTTACATGAAGATATGGATTTACAAACTACAGGCCACTAAATACCCTGGTTTACATGAAGATATGGATTTACAAACTACAGGCCACTAAATACCCTGGTTTACATGAAGATATGGATTTACAAACTACAAGCCACTAAATACCCTGGTTTACATGAAGATATGGATTTACAAACTACAGGCCACTAAATACCCTGGTTTACATGAAGATATGGATTTACAAACTACAGGCCACTAAATACCCTGGTTTACATGAAGATATGGATTTACAAACTACAGGCCACTAAATACCCTGGTTTACATGAAGATATGGATTTACAAACTACAAGCCACTAAATACCCTGGTTTACATGAAGATATGGATTTACAAACTACAGGCCACTAAATACCCTGGTTTACATGAAGATATGGATTTACAAACTACAGGCCACTAAATACCCTGGTTTACATGAAGATATGGATTTACAAACTACAGGCCACTAAATACCCTGGTTTACATGAAGATATGGATTTACAAACTACAAGCCACTAAATACCCTGGTTTACATGAAGATATGGATTTACAAACTACAGGCCACTAAATACCCTGGTTTACATGAAGATATGGATTTACAAACTACAGGCCACTAAATACCCTGGTTTACATGAAGATATGGATTTACAAACTACAGGCCACTAAATACCCTGGTTTACATGAAGATATGGATTTACAAACTACAAGCCACTAAATACCCTGGTTTACATGAAGATATGGATTTCTCACCATTCCTGTAGGGTTGTGATAGGTCCATTTGCTGTCATCTAGTGGACATTTTGCTCAATTGCCCTCAGCTATGTTTAGACTGTTGTTGTTCATGTTTTGCTGTGTTCTAGTGTACTATGGAATATATTGCTTTCTTATTCTTCACACTTCTCCCAGTCATGTTTAAGGTTAGAACTACCTTTCTAAGTGTTCTGATACTTCTAGCTTGGAGTTGTATTTTTTTTTGATAACATAGCTACAGTATTTCACTTTTTAATGTGTATAGTATTGCTTACTAGGTGTGTCCAATCAATTTTAACCACTCCCTCTTCAAATTAGGGCTAATTGGGAAAAGCTGTTCAAAGGAGGACATTGTATTATTTCTTTGTACTCCCTGACGAAGGCCATGCAGCCGAAACGCGTCAGATTTTTAAAACCTTGTTTCTATTGAACATGCCATACTAATAAAGGCATTTTAATCAATTATATGAAGAGTGCCTTGGTCCTCCTTTCTATTTTATACTGTACTCTGTATTTCACACAGTGAGTCTATGCAACCTATTATGTGTCAACGGAAGCACATTTTACTTCTGAACGTGTTTAGGCTTGCCATAACAAAGGGGTTGAATACTTTCTGACTCAAGACATTTCAGATTTAAATCTTTTATTCATTTGTAAAAAAGAAAAGAAAAACATATTTCCACTTTGACATTATGAGTTATTGTGTGTAGGACAGTGACAGTAAAATCTCAATTTAATCGATTAAAAAATACAGCGTGTAAACAACAAAATGTGGAAAAGGTCTAGGCAGTGAATACTTTCTGAAGGCCCTGTAGCTGGTATCATGACTTTCAGCATGACAATCAACATCATAACTAAAAGTGAGAAAGAACTATCTCACAGATCCAGGAACGGTTAAATGAACACGGATAGTCATGCCATGGTCCTTGGTCTGATGAACTGTGAGTTAACAACACACAGTTCTCCACTCCACCACCATTAGGCTGTCCACTCCCCCAGTACCTGCAGTAGAAATAACACAGTTAGACTGACCACTCTCTCAGAACCTAGAGTATGAACAACACAGAATCAGTCCTACCCCTTACACGGTGGTCAGAGTTGTTAGAGCAGTAGTCTCTTACTTTGGGGTGGTCAGTGGGTTGCCGTCCACCCATTTCCAGGTCCCCTCAGTAACAGTGTCAGTCAGACCAATCCAGAAACCCTTGTTGAGGTGGAAGAGAAACTCCTGTTGGTGAGAAAGAGCTGATATTGTCAACTACTATAGACTACATGTGTTAAATACTGGAAGATACATTACTGACCAAGGGATGTTTGATCATAACCCCCCCGCCATATCTCTCTCTCTTTCTCTCTCACCTGTTCCTTATCACTGTTGATGATCACCAGGTCTGCTCCTCTCTCCAGACAGTCATCTTTGCTCTCCCCCCAGGTTTTAGTCTCAGTAGACAGGAAGTACCAACTGGATTCAAACTTCTTCCAGTCTTTAGGGCAGGTTTGTTCTACAAGACAAAAACATGAATTTCCATCTTATTATTCTGCACCTATTATTTTAGAATACAAACACAAGTTGACTGCATATTAGAAATATGATGTTATGATCATTTATTTGGTAAACTCACTCAGATTAGAGAACTTTCTCATGAGATCATTTTTCTCTTTCTGTTGCTGGGCTCTCTCTTTAGTCAGGGTGTTACTGCTGGTCTGTAGTTGGTCTCTCTCTTTAGTCAGCTTGTTGTAACTGGTCTGTAGCTGGTCTCTCTTTAGTCAGAAGGCTGTAACTGGCCTGTAGCTGGTCTCTCTCTGTTGAGTCGTGATGACCAATTACTCCATCTGTAAAATGGAAAAGTTAATCAAACATGTAACTACCACACCATTGATGATTAAGGATGATTAAGGATGATTAAGTATGATTAAGGTTGATTAAGGATGATTAAGGATGATTAAGGATGATTAAGTATTCTACTTAAGTCTCAGTGACAAAATACTAAACTTACAGTAGACAGACAGGCCTATGATCCCAGTCAGTAGGAGGACAGACAGCAGCCCCAGACACAAAGCAGCTACTCCAGAGGGTCTCTTCCACCACTGGAAATGTACTGAATCACAAATTATTAAAGTATGGTATTTGGTAATGTGTTTTACTGTATCATCCACGATTGGGACAAATAAATAAAATAAAATTGTATTTGTCACATGCGCCGTATCCAACAGGTGTTTTAACCTGTTGGGGCTACAGGTTAGCAATGAACCCCGAGACGGGATTGCTAACAAGGCTGGAAATTCAAAACATCAAAAATCTAATAATTTCAATTTCTCAAACAAGCAACTATTTTACACCATTTAAAAGATAAACATCTCCTTATTCCAACCACATTGTTCGATTTTCAAAGAGGCTTTACGGCAAAAGCATAAAGTTAGATTATGTTAGGACAGTACATAGCCACAAAAGTACAAACATCCATTTTCAATTCAAGGTCAGGCGTCACCAAAAGCAGAAACCAGCTAAAATGATGCACTAACCTTTGGCAATCTCCATCAGATGACACTCCTAGGACATTATGTTATACAATACATGCATTTTTTGTTCCATCAAGTTCATATTTATATCCAAAAACAGCATTTTACAGTAGCGTGAAATTCAGATTTTTTTTCTTCTCTGAAGTGCTTCCGGTGAACAACGTTACAATTTACAAAATTACTATTCGAAAACATTGGTAAATTATAATATTGTGATTCAAATAATAATAGTTTATCATTTCGTAAATGCTACTGTATTGCCAGATTTCAAAATAACTTTACTGCGAAATCACAAGTTGCAATAAACCGGGTGCTGTGCTAAGAACAATAGGCTAGGCTATATAGGTTAGCATCATCTTGTAACCAGCTAATATCAATAATACTATCGTCAATAATCCCTTACCTTTGATTATCTTCATCCATTGGCACTTCCAGGAATCCCAGGTCCACTACAAATGTGGTTTCTTTTGACAAAGTTCATAATTGATGTCCAAATAACTCCAAGTTGTTCCATGTTGTTAGCGCTTCGGTGGCTACTCAAAAGTAGTGCGGGCGGGGGGTGGGAAGTCACGGCGAAAAGTTAAAAAAGTTTTAAAAAATAATCTATTTACGTTCGTTCAAACATGTCAAACGTTGTTTAGCATCAATCTTTAGAGCCATTTTTAACGTCAAACATCAGTAATGTTTCAACACGACCGCTCCTGTGTCTAGAAAAACATCTTTGAAAATTGTCTCGAGTTACATGATTGAGCAGGTGCAGGCAATAATGGAAGTGACGACATCCCAGGGAGGTCAACTTCCCTTCCTTGTCATCCGGTCTCTGTTGATCATAGACGCTTCAAACAACTTTATAAAGATCGCTGACATCTAGTGGAAGCCGTGGGAGTTGCGAAATGAATCCTTTCTCACTGTGGTATCTATTAAACAATGATTAAAAAAAAATAGTACAGCCACAAAATTCTTTTTTTCTCTCAGGTTTTCTCAGGTTTTTGCCTGCCATATGAGTTTTGTTATACTTACAGACACCATTCAAACAGTTTTAGAAAATTCAGAGTGTTTTCTATCCAAATCTGGTAATAATATGCATATCCTAGCTTCTGAGTTGGTGTAGGTGGCAGTTAAAAATGGGCACATATTTTTTTCAAAATTCTCAATACTGCCCCCGTAGCCCATTAAGAAAAATACAAAAAAATGAAAATAAATAAAAGTAACAAATAATTAAAGAGCAGCAGTAAAATACCAATAGCAGGGCTTTATACAGGGAGTACCGGTACAGAGTCAGTGTGCGGGAGCACTGGTGTCGAGGTAATTGAGGTAATATGTACATGTAGGTAGAGTTATTAAAGTTACTATGCATAGATAATAAACAGAGTAGCAGCAGGGTAAAAAAGGGGGGGGACAATGCAAATAGTCTGGGTAGCCATTTGATTAGATGTTCAGGAGTCTTATGGCTTGGGGGTAGAAACTGTTTATAAGCCTCTTGGACCTAGACTTAGGCACTCTGTTACTGCTTGCCATGCGATAACAGAGAGAACAGTCTATGACTAGGGTGGCTGGAGTCTTTGACAATGTTTAAGGCCTTCCTCTGACACCGCCTGGTATAGAGGTCCTGGATGGCAGGAAGTTTGGCCCAGTGATGTACTGGGCTGTATGCACTACCCTTTGTAGTGCCTTGCTGTCGGAGGCCGAGCAGTTGCCATACCAGGCAGTGGTGCAACCAGTTAGGATGCTCTCGGTGGTGCAGCGTTAGAACCTTTTGAGGATCTGAGGACCCATGCCAAATGTTTTCAGTCTGTTGTGCCCTCTTTTCAGATTTTGTTGTGCCCTCTTCACAACCGTCTTGGTGTGTTTGGACCATGTTAGTTTGTTGGTGATGTGGACACCAATGAACTTGAAACTCTCAACCTGCTCCACTACAGCCCCATCGATGAGAACAGGGGCATGCTCGGTCCTCCTTTTCCTGTAGTCCGCGATCATCTCCTTTGTCTTGATCACGTTGAGGGAGAGGTTGTTGTCCTTGCACCACATGGCCAGGTCTCTGACCTCCTCCCTATAGGCTGTCTCGTCATTGTCGGTGATCAGGCCTACCCCTGTTGTGTCATCGGCAAACTTAATGATGGTGTTGGAGTCATGCCTGGCCATGCAGTCATGAGTGAACAGGGAGTACAGGAGGGTACTGAGCACGCACCCCTGAGGGGCCCCCGTGTTGAGGATCAGCGTGGCGGATGTGTTGTTACCTACCCTTACCACCTGGGGGGCGGCCCGTCTGGAAGTCCAGAATCCAGTTACAGAGGGAGGTGTTTAGTCCCAGGGTCCTTAGCTTATTGATGAGCGTTGAGGGTACTATGGTGTTGAACACTGATCTGTAGTCAAGGAATAGCATTCTCACATAGGTGTTCCTTTTGTCCAGGTGGGAAAGGGCAGTGTGGAGTGCAATAGAGATTGCATCATCTGTGGATTTGTTTGGGCGATATGCAAATTGGAGTGGGTCTTGGGTTTCTGGGATAATGGTGTTGATGTGAGCCATTACCAGCCTTCCACTAACTGTTGCTACGGGTCGGTAGTCATTTAGGCAGGTTACCTTAGTGTTCTTGGGCACAGGGTGGTCTGCTTAACCTCTATGGGCTAACCTACTCAACAGCCAGTTGAATACTGTGGCGCAATTTTCAAATACCTTAGATATGCTATTACTTAAATTTTTCAAAAATATGACTATTTTACACCATTTTAAAGATAAGACTCTTGTTAATCTAACCACACTGTCCGATTTCAAAAAGGCTTTACAACGAAAGCAAAACATTAGATTATGTCAGCAGAGTACCCAGCCAGAAATAATCATACACCCATTTTTCAAGCTAGCATATAATGTCACATAAACCCAAACCACAGCTAAATGTAGCACTAACCTTTGATGATCTTCATCAGATGACAACCCTAGGAGATTATGTTATACAATACATGCATGTTTTGTTCAATCATGTTCATATTTATATCAAAAACCAGCTTTTTACATTAGCATGTGACTAGCATGTGACTACCATTCCCACCGAACACTGCCGGTGAATGTACTAAATTACTCACGATAAACGTTCACAAAAAGCATAACAATTATTTTAAGAATTATAGATACAGAACTCCTCTATGCACTCAATATGTCCGATTTTAAAATAGCTTTTCGGTGAAAGCACATTTTGCAAAATTTTCAGTAGATAGCCCGGCATCACAGGGCTAGCTAGTTTAGACACCCAGCAAGTTTAGCACTCATCAAAGTCAGATTTACTATAAGAAAAATGTTATTACCTTTGTTGTCTTTGTCAGAATGCACTCCCAGGACTTCTACTTCAATAACAAATGTTGGTTTGGTCCAAAATAATCCATCGTTATATCCAAACAGCGGCGTTTTGTTTGTGCGTTCTAGGGACTATCCTAAAGGGTAAATAAGGGTGGCGAGCATGGCGCAATTCGTGACAAAAAAATTCTAAATATTCCATTTCCGTACTTCGAAGCATGTCAACCGCTGTTTAAAATCAATTTTTATGCCATTTTTCTCATAAAAAAAGCGATAATATTCAGACCGGGAATCTGCTTTTAGGTAAACAGACAAAGGAAAAGAAAGCATTCGGTCGAAGCGGGCACGCGCCTAAGCCCATAGTACTCTGTGTGGCCACTTGCCAAAAGCGATAAAGTGTTTCAGCCAGAGCCTGCATCGATATCGTTCAGCTTTTTCCCGGGCTCTGAGACCCTATGGAAGCCGTAGGAAGTGTCACGTTATTGCACAGATCCTGAGTCTTCAATAAAAAGAGCCAAGATGAAACACTACTTCTCAGACAGGCCACTTCCTGCTTGAAATCTTCTCAGGTTTTGGCCTGCCATATGAGTTCTGTTATACTCACAGACACCATTCAAACAGTTTTAGAAACTTTAGGGTGTTTTCTATCCAAAGCCAATAATTATATGCATATTCTAGTTACTGGGCAGGAGTAGTAACCAGATTAAATCGGGTACGTTTTTTATCCAGCCGTGTCAATACTGCCCCCTAGCCCTAACAGGTTAAAACATGTTGGGATTACAGACAGACAGGGAGAGGTTGAAAATGTAAGTGAAGACACTTGCAAGTTGGTCAGCACATGCTCAGAGTACACGTCCTGGTAATCCGTCTGGCCCTGCGGCCTTGTGAATGTTGACCTGTCTAAAGGTCTTACTCACGTCGGCTACGGAGAGCGTGATCACACAGTCGTCCAGAACAAAGCCATATTGCTACATGGCAATCTCACCTGTTTAGTGTGTGTGTGTGTGTGTGTGTGTGTGTGTGTGTGTGTGTGTGTGTGTGTGTGTGTGTGTGTGTGTGTGTGTGTGTGTGTGTGTGTGTGTGTGTGTGTGTGTGTGTGTGTGTGTGTGTGTGTAATCTTACCTGAATCAACAACTCCATCTCTTGAACTGGGCTTGAAGGCTCTTACATTGGAATATAATTGGTCATCAATCTCTGTGTTTTTCATTGCATCAGGCTCATCGTCTTCAAATCCATCTGAGTTTTCATAGACTCCCTCTGACATCTTAACACACTTGTGGTGAAATACAGTAACTTCTAACCTCAACTCTAATATACGTCTATAGCTGTGTCTTCTCCCCGCAAAGTCCTGCGTCTGTGTGACTTTAGGTAGTGAAACTCTTTATCAGTCAACCACAGTGAAGGGGAAATTGTGAAATTAGCACAACCCTGGTCACTACGTGACTCCCACCAGCCTTAGTGTGATAATATAATACATGATATGACTCCCACCAGCCTTAGTGTGATAATATAATACATGATATGACTCCCACCAGCCTTAGTGTGATAATATAATACATGATATGACTCCCACCAGCCTTAGTGTGATTATATAATACATGATATGACTCCCACCAGCCTTAGTGTGATAATATAATACATGATATGACTCCCACCACCCTTAGTTTGATTATACATTGCTCAAAAAAAATAAAGGGAACACTAAAATAACACATCCTAGATCTTAATGAATGAAATAATCTTATGAAATACTTTTTTCTTTACATAGTTGAATGTGCTGACAACAAAATCACACAATAATAATTTATTGAAATCCAATTTATCAACCCATGGAGGTCTGGATTTGGAGTCACACTCAAAATTAAAGTGGAAAAACACACTACAGGCTGATCCAACTTTGATGTAATGTCCTTAAAACAAGTCAAAATGAGGCTCAGTAGTGTGTGTGGCCTCCACGTGCCTGTATGACCTCCCTACAACGCCTGGACATGCTCCTGATGAGGTGGCGGATGGTCTCCTGAGGGATCTCCTCCCAGACCTGGACTAAAGCATCCGCCAACTCCTGGACAGTCTGTGGTGCAACGTGGCGTTGGTGGATGGAGTGAGACATGATGTCCCAGAGGTGCTCAATTGGATTCAGGTCTGGGGAACGGGCGGGCCAGTCCATAGCATCAATGCCTTCCTCTTGCAGGAACTGCTGACACACTCCAGCCACATGAGGTCTAGCATTGTCTTGCATTAGGAGGAACCCAGGGCCAACCGCACCAGCATATGGTCTCACAAGGGATCTGAGGATCTCATTTCGGTACCTAACGCAGTCAGGCTACCTCTGGCGAGCACATGGAGAGCTGTGCGGCCCCCCAAAGAAATGCCACCCCACACCATGACTGACCCACCGCCAAACCGGTCATGCTGGAGGATGTTGCAGGCAGCAGAACGTTCTCCACGGCGTCTCCAGACTCTGTCACGTCTGTCACATGTGCTCAGTGTTAACCTGTTGGGGGTAGGGGGCAGTATTTACACGGCCGGATAAAAAACGTACCCGATTTAACCTCTTACATCTAGACGTTCCGCTAGCGGAACACCTGCTCCAATATCCAATGATAGGCGTGGAGCGAATTACAAATTTCTTAAAAATACAAAAACTTCAATTTTTCAAACATATGACTATTTTACAGCATTTTAAAGACAAGACTCTCCTTTATCTAACCACACTGTCCGATTTCAAAAAGGCTTTACAGCGAAAGCAAAACATTAGATTATGTCAGCAGAGTACCCAGCTGGTGAGTGCTAAACTTGCTGGGTGTCTAAATAGCTAGCCCTGTGATGCCGGGCTATGTACTTAGAATATTGCAAAATGTGCTTTCACCAAAAAGCTATTTTAAAATCGGACATATCGAGTGCATAGAGGAGTTCTGTATCTATAATTCTTAAAATAATTGTTATGCTTTTTGTGAACGTTTATCGTGAGTAATTTAGTAAATGTTTAGTAAATTCACCGGAACTATGCTAGTTCTGAACGTCACATGCTAATGTTAAAAGCTGGTTTTTGATATAAATATGAACTTGATTGAACAAAACATGCATGTATTGTATAACATAATGTCCTAGGTGTGTCATCTGATGAAGATCATCAAAGGTTAGTGCTGCATTTAGCTGTCTTCTGTGTTTTTGTGACATTATATGCTAGCTTGAAAAATGGGTGTCTGATTATTTCTGGCTGGGTACTCTGCTGACATAATCTAATGTTTTGCTTTCGTTGTAAAGCCTTTTTGAAATCGGACAGTGTGGTTAGATTAACCTGTTAGGGCTAGGGGGCAGCATTTGCACGTCTGGATAAAATGTTTTACCCGATTTAATCTGGTTACTAATCCTACCCAGTAACTAGAATATGCATATACTTATTATATATGGATAGAAAACACTCTAAAGTTTCTAAAACTGTTTGAATGGTGTCTGTGAGTATAACAGAACTCATTTGGCAGGCAAAACCCTGAGACATTTTCTGACAGGAAGTGGATACCTGATGTGTTGTATTACCTTTAAACCTATCCCATTGAAAAACACAGGGGCTGAGGAATATTTTGGCACTTCCTATTGCTTCCACTAGATGTCACCAGCCTTTACAAAGTGTTTTGAGTCTTCTGGAGGGAGATCTGACCGAACAAGAGCCATGGAACGATGATGTCCCATTAGACACCTGGCGCGCGAGTTCATGTTGGGTACCCTCGTTCCAATACGTTATAAAAGAGTATGCATTCGTCCACCTTGAATATTATTCATGTTCTGGTTAAAAAAGGCCCTAATGATTTATGCTATACAACGTTTGACATGTTTGAACGAACGTAAATATATTTTTTCCCCTCGTTCATGACGAGAAGTCCGGCTGGCTTAGATCATGTGCTAACAAGACGGAGATTTTTGGACATAAATGATGAGCTTTTTTGAACAAAACTACATTCGTTATGGACCTGTGATACCTGGAAGTGACATCTGATGAAGAGAATCAAAGGTAATGGATTATTTACATAGTATTTTCGATTTTAGATCTCCCCAACATGACGTCTAGTCTGTATCGCAACGCGTATTTTTCTGGGCGCAGTGCTCAGATTATTGCAAAGTGTGATTTCCCAGTAAGGTTATTTTTAAATCTGGCAAGTTGATTGCGTTCAAGAGATGTAAATCTATAATTCTTTAAATGACAATATAATATTTTACCAATGTTTTCTAATTTTAATTATTTAATTTGTGACGCTGACTTGACTGCCGGTTATTGGAGGGAAACGATTTCCTCAACATCAATGCCATAGTAAAACGCTGTTTTTGGATATAAATATGAACTTGATAGAACTAAAAATGCATGCATTGTCTAACATAATGTCCTAGGAGTGTCATCTGATGGAGATTGTAAAAGGTTAGTGCATCATTTTAGCTGGTTTTATGGTTTTGGTGACCCTGTCTTTGACTTGACAAAACATTACACACAACTCTTGTAAATGTACTGTCCTAACATACTCTAAATTTATGCTTTCGCCGTAAAACCTTTTTGAAATCGTAAAACGTGGTTAGATTAAGGAGATGTTTATCTTTCAAAGGGTGTAAAATAGTTGTATGTTTGAAAAATTTGAATTTTGACATTTATTTGGATTCAAATTTGCCGCTCTTGAAATGCACCTGCTGTTGATGGAGTGCACCACGGGTGGCACGCTAGCGTCCCACCTAGCCCATAGAGGTTAAAGAGAGTCTTGTCTTTAAAATGGTGTAAAATAGTCATATGTTTGAGAAATTGAAGTAATAGCATTTCTAAGGTATTTGAAAATCGCGCCACGGGATTACACTGGCTGTTGCGTAGGTGGGACGATTTCGTCCCGCCTAGCCCAGAGAGGTTAAGTAGGGGAGGTTCATAGATTTGAAGTACAGTGAAATTATCATCATTATTAGGTTTTGTTTGTAGTCAACTTATGGGTTTCTGAATCGGTGTAGTTTAATGAAATGCTTTTTTTGGGGAAAAAGAGCGCTTCATTGTCTCTCTGTGGAATGTTTCCTAGAAGCCACGATTCCTTAAAGGGGTATACACACATATGGAATCTTAGAAGTTACACACACACATGGAATCGTTGAAGTTTTATTTTCTGAGTTTTAATTAAATATGTGATAAGGGAATGTCTGGGAACCTGGGATCCAACATGTATAAAATGTCTGATGGTTTTTCTTTAATTTGTCTAATATAATAAGAAACACCGTTTTGAAAGGGTGGTATGACTTTTGACCTCTATCATGGCACCCCTTTGTGGTCTGATCAGCCTCATGGGAGGGCCATTTGGATGATGAATTTAAGGTCATTTGTAATACTGGTTTTAAGGAAATTTGTATAACTGATAATGATGATGGAGTTTAAATTTCTTAGACACATTGGTAATTTGAACCAATGAGAAGACAGAATGACGATAAGGGTACAATAATGTTTCTTTGTGGAGTAGTTCAGATTAGTGAATTTGATCTGATTATGTTATTTGAATATCTTTTGACCAGTAGTGGTATTTTTATACATTATAAAGCTAAGTTTAGCTGTGGTTGGATGCAGTGTAAGGAATTTAACACAACAAGGTTGTGAAATTGCCATAATATTATTATTATATTTAGCCAGAATAAGCGTAATAACGGTAGACTTAGGTTAACCTCTATGGGCTAGGTGGGACGCTAGCGTGCCACCCGTGGTGCACTCCATCAACAGCAGGTGCATTTCAAGAGCGGCAAATTTGAATCCAAATAAATGTCAAAATTCAAATTTTTCAAAAATACAACTATTTTACACCATTTGAAAGATAAACATCTCCTTAATCTAACCACGTTTTACGATTTCAAAAAGGTTTTACGGCGAAAGCATAAATTTAGAGTATGTTAGGACAGTACATTTACAAGAGTTGTGTGTAATGTTTTGTCAAGTCAAAGACAGGGTCACCAAAACCATAAAACCAGCTAAAATGATGCACTAACCTTTTACAATCTCCATCAGATGACACTCCTAGGACATTATGTTAGACAATGCATGCATTTTTAGTTCTATCAAGTTCATATTTATATCCAAAAACAGCGTTTTACTATGGCATTGATGTTGAGGAAATCGTTTCCCTCCAATAACCGGCAGTCAAGTCAGCGTCACAAATTAAATAATTAAAATTAGAAAACATTGGTAAAATATTATATTGTCATTTAAAGAATTATAGATTTACATCTCTTGAACGCAATCAACTTGCCAGATTTAAAAATAACCTTACTGGGAAATCACACTTTGCAATAATCTGAGCACTGCGCCCAGAAAAATACGCGTTGCGATACAGACTAGACGTCATGTTGGGGAGATCTAAAATCGAAAATACTATGTAAATAATCCATTACCTTTGATTCTCTTCATCAGATGTCACTTCCAGGTATCACAGGTCCATAACGAATGTAGTTTTGTTCAAAAAAGCTCATCATTTATGTCCAAAAATCTCCGTCTTGTTAGCACATGATCTAAGCCAGCCGGACTTCTCGTCATGAACGAGGGGAAAAAATATATTTACGTTCGTTCAAACATGTCAAACGTTGTATAGCATAAATCATTAGGGCCTTTTTTAACCAGAACATGAATAATATTCAAGGTGGACGAATGCATACTCTTTTATAACGTATTGGAACGAGGGTACCCAACATGAACTCGCGCGCCAGGTGTCTAATGGGACATCATCGTTCCATGGCTCTTGTTCGGTCAGATCTCCCTCCAGAAGACTCAAAACACTTTGTAAAGGCTGGTGACATCTAGTGGAAGCAATAGGAAGTGCCAAAATATTCCTCAGCCCCTGTGTTTTTCAATGGGATAGGTTTAAAGTCAATACAACACATCAGGTATCCACTTCCTGTCAGAAAATGTCTCAGGGTTTTGCCTGCCAAATGAGTTCTGTTATACACAGACACCATTCAAACAGTTTTAGAAACTTTAGAGTGTTTTCTATCCATATATAATAAGTATATGCATATTCTAGTTACTGGGTAGGATTAGTAACCAGATTAAATCGGGTACATTTTTTTTATCCAGACGTGCAAATGCTGCCCCCTAGCCCTAACAGGTTAATTAAAGGAGTTATTTTAGTGTAAGTAGTCCTGAAGTCAAATTATAGATTTTATTAAAATACCTTATTAGTAATTTAGGAAAATTTGAGCCCCGAGGGAAGCTAAATTTTGATTTATGAAAATGATATTTTACGAATCCTTCTCAGGAGGGCTGTAAGGCAGACTGTTAGTATTCTTACCAGAACAAGGTCATAAAGTCAGCAAGAGGAAGTTGCAACTCTGGCAGGAGGAAGTTATCTATTTGGGGCACACTATAACTCAAGAAGGGAGAACACTTAATTCTACCAGAAAGACAGCCATCCTAGAAGCACCTAAACCACTCAATAAGAAACAAATGATGAGTTTTCTTGGAATTATTAACTATTGCCGTGCGTGGATACCCCATTTTGCATTACATACAAGGAAGCTTAGTGAGTTGATATATGGTAAAGCTATGGCAGCAAAAGATAAGATCAAGTGGACAGATGAGGCTGAAAATCAGTTTGTAAACATTAAAAAGTTATTAACATCTAGCTCAGTACTGGCGTTTCCCAGATATGATCGCCCCTTTACCCAGAAAGTAGACTGTAGGGAGGGGTTCATGACATCAGTGATGAGGGTTTGGAGCGGGTAGTCGCACTTCGCTTCGCTCCACAGGTAATATTACATTTCATTACATTACAACGGTTTGATTTGTTTGATCTGAGCAATTTTTTCTTAGCTAGCTACATAGCCGTCTTTGTATCAAAGATAATTGTGTAGTTTAGAGTAATTATCGAGGTTAGCTAGCCAGCCAGCTGTTTTTGTCCTCCTAACTTAGTCAACACTGCTAGCTAGCCAACTAGCCAACTTCTACCGACTAGCAGCACTGTAGAAACTATTACATTACAACGGAATGACTTAGTCAACTTAGTCAACACTGCTAGCTAGCCAACTAGCCAACTTCTACCAACTAGCAGCACTGTAGAAACTATTACATTACAACGGAACGACTTGATTAGTGTAGTGCTAGCTAGCTACATAGCTGTCTTTGCTGTATTTGTATCTAAGATAATTGTGTAGTTTAGAGTAATTTATCGAGGTTAGCTAGCCAGCCGCGCCGCGACGCCGTTGTCCAGACTCCAGACTTAGTCAACACACCTAGTCATCATCAAACCCACTGCTAGCTAGCCAACCTTTACTGACTAGCAGCACTGTAGAAACTAATACACTACAACGGAACGATTTGACTAGTGCAGTGTTAGCTGTCTTTGTCATAGTCTGATAATTGTGTAGTTTAGAGTAATTATCGAGGTTAACTAGCCAGCCGCGCCGCGACGCCAAGCCATTGTCCAGACTCCAGACTTAGTCAACACCCCTAGTCATCATCAAACCCACTGCTAGCTAGCCAACCTTTACTGACTAGCAGCACTGTAGAAACTAATACACTACAACGGAACGATTTGACTAGTGCAGTGTTAGTTGTCTTTGTCATAGTTTGATAACTGTGTAGATTAGAGTAATTATCGAGGTTAGCTAGCCAGCTATTTTCGTCCCCCGCGACACCATTTTTCCAAACCTAGCCAACTATTACCGACGAGCAGCATTGTAGAACTAAATACATTACAAAGGAACGTCTTGATTAGTGCAATGTTAGCTAGCTACATAGTTGCTTTTGTATCATGATAAGGTGTTGTACTGAAACTATCGAGTTTACCTAGCCAGCTACACGTTCCAACAAAGTCAACAACGCAGCCACTGCTAGCTAGCCTACTTCACCAGCCAGCAGTACTGTATCATCTTCGTCATTTTAGTCAATAAAATATTTGCAACTTAAGCTTAACTTTCTGATCATTCGAGAAGTGTAGTCCACTTGTCATTCCAATCTCCTTTGCATTAGCATAGCCTCTTCTGTAGCCTGTCAACTATGTGTCTGTCTATCCCTGTTCTCTCCCCTCTGCACAGGCCACACAAACGCTTCACACCACGTGGCCGCTGCCACTCTAACCTGGTGGTCCCAGCGCGCACGACCCACGTGGAGTTCCAGGTCTCCGGCAGCCTCTGGAACTGCCGGTCTGCGGCCAACAAGGCAGAGTTCATCTCAGCCTATGCTACCCTCCAGCACCTCGACTTCTTGGCACTGACGGAAACATGGATTACCACAGACAACACTGCTACTCCTACTGCTCTCTCCTCGTCTGCCCACGTGTTCTCGCATACCCCGAGAGCATCTGGCCAGCGGGGTGGTGGCACTGGAATCCTCATCTCTCCCAAGTGGACATTCTCTCTTTCTCCCCTGACCCATCTGTCTATCTCCTCATTTGAATTCCATGCTGTCACAGTTACCAGCCCTTTCAAGCTTAACCTCTATGGGCTAGGCGGGACGAATTCGTCCCACCTAAGTAACAGCCACTTGAAGCCTGTGGCGCGATTTTCAAAACATTAAAAATCCTATTACTTCAATTTCTCAAACATATGACTATTTTACAGCTATTTAAAGACAAGACTCTCATTAATCTAACCACACTGTCCGATTTCAAAAAGGCTTTACAACGAAAGCAAAACATTAGATTATGTCAGCAGAGTACCAAGCCAGAAATAATCAGACACCCATTTTTCAAGCCAGCATATAATGTCACCAAAACCCAGAAGACAGCTAAATGCAGCACTCACCTTTGATGATCTTCATCAGATGACAACCCTAGGACATTATGTTATACAATACATGCATGTTTTGTTCAATCAAGTTCATATTTATATCAAAAACCAGCTTTTTACATTAGCATGTGACGTTCAGAACTAGCATACCCCCCGCAAACTTCCGGGGAATTCGCTAACATTTTACTAAATTACTCACGATAAACGTTCACAAAAAGCATAACAATTATTTTAAGAATTATAGATACAGACCTCCTCTATGCACTCGATATGTCCGATTTTAAAATAGCTTTTTGGTGAAAGCACATTTTGCAATATTCTAAGTACATAGCCCAGGCATCACGGGCTAGCTATTTAGACACCCGGCAAGTTTAGCACTCACCATAATCATATTTACTATTATAAAAGTTTGATTACCTTTTGTTGTCTTCGTCAGAATGCACTCCCAGGACTGCTACTTCAATAACAAATGTTGGTTTGGTCCAAAATAATCCATCGTTATATCCGAATAGCGGCGTTTTGTTCGTGCATTCCAGACACTATCCGAAATAGTAAAGAAGGGTTGTGCGCATGGCGCAATTCGTGACAAAAAAATTCTAAATATTCCATTACCGTACTTCGAAGCATGTCAACCGCTGTTTAAAATCAATTTTTATGTCATTTTTCTCGTAGAAAAGCGATAATATTCCGACCGGGAATCTCCTCTTCGGCAAACAGAGGAAAAAAATCACAAAGACGGGGGCGGTCAGGTCACGCGCCTAAGCCCAGAGTCCCTTGATTGGCCACTTGAGAAAGGCGATAATGTGTTTCAGCCTGGGGCTGGGATGACGACATTCAGGTTTTTCCCGGGCTCTGAGCGCCTATGGACGACGTAGGAAGTGTCACGTTAGAGCAGAGATCCTTAGTAAAAGATAGAGATGGCAAAGAAGTTCCGGAAATGGTCAGACAGGCCACTTCCTGTAAAGGAATCTCTCAGGTTTTGACCTGCCATTTGAGTTCTGTTATACTCACAGACACCATTCAAACAGTTTTAGAAACTTTAGGGTGTTTTCTATCCATATATAATAAGTATATGCATATTCTAGTTACTGGGTAGGATTAGTAACCAGATTAAATCGGGTACGTTTTTTATCAAGCCGTGAAAATACTGCCCCCTAGCCATAAGAGGTTAACCTCCCCACGTCTACCTTTGACTCATTCCTCTCTGCCTCCTTCTTTCCACTCCTCTCCTCTTTTGACCTCACCCTCTCACCTTACCCCCCTACTCACAAGGCAGGCAATACGCTTGACCTCATCTTTACTAGATGCTGTTCGTCCACTAATCTCATTGCAACTCCCCTCCAAGTCTCCGACCACTACCTTGTATCCTTTTCCCTCTCGCTCTCATCCAACACTTCTCACTCTGCCCCTACTCGGATGGTATTGCGCCGTCCCAACCTTCGCTCTCTCTCTCCCGCTACTCTCTCCTCTTCCATCCTATCATCTCTTCCCTCTGCTCAAACCTTCTCCAACCTATCCCCTGATTCTGCCTCCTCAACCCTCCTCTCCTCCCTTTCTGCATCCTTTGATTCTCTATGTCCCCTATCCTCCAGGCCGGCTCGGTCCTCCCCTCCTGCTCCGTGGCTCGACGACTCATTGCGAGCTCACAGAACAGGGGTCCGGGCAGCCGAGCGGAAATGGAGGAAAACTCGCCTCCCTGCGGACCTGGCATCCTTTCACTCCCTCCTCTCTACATTTTCCTCTTCTGTCTCTGCTGCTAAAGCCACTTTCTACCACTCTAAATTCCAAGCATCTGTCTCTAACCCTAGGAAGCTCTTTGCCACCTTCTCCTCCCTCCTGAATCCTCCTCCTCCTATCCCCCCCTCCTCCCTCTCTGCGGATGACTTCATCAACCATTTTGAAAAGAAGGTCGACGACATCCGATCCTCGTTTGCTAAGTCAAACGACACCGCTGGTCCTGCTCACACTGCCCTACCCTGTGCTTTGACCTCTTTCTCCCCTCTCTCTCCAGATGAAATCTCGCGTCTTGTGACGGCCGGCCGCCCAACAACCTGTCCGCTTGACCCTATCCCCTCCTCTCTTCTCCAGACCATTTCCGGAGACCTTCTCCCTTACCTCACCTCGCTAATCAACTCATCCTTGACCGCTGGCTACGTCCCTTCCGTCTTCAAGTGAGCGAGAGTTGCACCCCTTCTGAAAAAACCTACACTCGATCCCTCCGATGTCAACAACTACAGACCAGTATCCCTTCTTTCTTTTCTCTCCAAAACTCTTGAACGTGCCGTCCTTGGCCAGCTCTCCTGCTATCTCTCTCAGAATGACCTTCTTGATCCAAATCAGTCAGGTTTCAAGACTGGTCATTCAACTGAGACTGCTCTTCTCTGTGTCACGGAGGCTCTCCGCACTGCTAAAGCTAACTCTCTCTCCTCTGCTCTCATCCTCCTAGACCTATCTGCTGCCTTTGATACGGTGAACCATCAGATCCTCCTCTCCACCCTCTCCGAGTTGGGCATCTCCGGCGCGGCCCACGCTTGGATTGTGTCCTACCTGACAGGTCGCTCCTACCAGGTGGCATGGCGAGAATCTGTCTCCGCACCACGTGCTCTCACCACTGGTGTCCCCCAGGGCTCTGTTCTAGGCCCTCTCCTATTCTCGCTATACACCAAGTCACTTGGCTCTGTCATATCCTCACATGGTCTCTCCTACCACTACTATGCAGACGACACACAATTAATCTTCTCCTTTCCCCCTTCTGATAACCAGGTGGCGAATCGCATCTCTGCATGTCTGGAAGACATATCAGTGTGGATGACGGATCACCACCTCAAGCTGAACCTCGGCAAGACGGAGCTGCTCTTCCTCCCGGGGAAGGACTGCCCGTTCCATGATCTCGCCATTACGTTTGACAACTCCATTGTGTCCTCCTCCCAGAGTGCTAAGAACCTTGGAGTGACCCTGGACAACACCCTGTCGTTCTCTACTAACATCAAGGTGGTGACCCGATCCTGTAGGTTCATGCTCTACAACATTCGCAGAGTACGACCCTGCCTCACACAGGAAGCGGCGCAGGTCCTAATCCAGGCACTTGTCATCTCCTGTCTGGATTACTGCAACTCGCTGTTGGCTGGGCTCCCTGCCTGTGCCATTAAACCCCTACAACTCATCCAGAATGCCGCAGCCCATCTGGTGTTCAACCTTCCCAAGTTCTCTCATGTCCCCCCGCTCCTCCGCTCTCTCCACTGGCTTCCTGTTGAAGCTCGCATCCGCTACAAGACCATGGTGCTTGCCTACGGAGCTGTGAGGGGAACGGCACCTCCGTACCTTCAGGCTCTGATCAGGCCCTACACCCAAACAAGGGCACTGCGTTCATCCACCTCTGGCCTGCTCGCCTCCCTACCTCTGAGGAAGCACAGTTCCCACTCAGCCCAGTCAAAACTGTTCGCTGCTCTGGCACCCCAATGGTGGAACAAGCTCCCTCCCGACGCCAGGACAGCGGAGTCAATCACCACCTTCCGGAGACACCTGAAACCCCACCTCTAAGGAATACCTGGGATAGGATAAAGTAATCCTTCTAACCCCCCCAACCAAAAAAAAGATTTAGATGCACTATTGTAAAGTGGTTGTTCCACTGGATATCATAAGGTGAATCCACCAATTTGTAAGTCACTCTGGATAAGAGCGTCTGCTAAATGACTTAAATGTAAATGTAAATCAGTACTGACCCAGAGACACGGGGGGAAAAAAATAGGCCTATTGCTTACTATTCCTCCCGATTAGATGAAGTAGCCCAAGCCATGCCACTATGTTTGCAGTCTGTGGTGGCAGCAGCTTAGGCAGGTGAGGACTCGGCATCTGTTGTGCTCTATCATGATTTGACTTAAAAAATTCCTCATGCCGTATCCATAATGTTGTTAGAACATAAGATGGCTTACATGTCACCAGCTAGACATTTGTCTCGTATGATAATTCTTTTGAACATGCCTAATTTGACAATAGGATGTTGTACTACTCTGAACCCCTCAACATTAGTTCCTATTGCAACAGTTGGCAGCCCACATGATTGTGTAACAGAAACTGAGAAAGTTGTCCTACCAAGATCCGATTTGACTTATCTAGCTTTACCTGATGGGGAACTGACTATGTTTGTAGATGGATCATCAAGAAAGAACCATGATGGCACTAATGTGAAAGGATATGCTATAGTTACAGACACAGAGGTCTTGGAAGCAGAGCCGTTACCGAGAAACTATTCAGCACAATCAGCACAAATAGTAGCACTTACCTGTGTGTGTCAGTTAGGGACAGGAAAACATATTACTATTTACACAGACAGTGCCTATGCATTTAACCTCTCTGGGCTAGGCGGGACGAATTCGTCCCACCTACGTAACAGCCAGTTGAAGCCTGTGGCGCGATTTTCAAAACCTTAAAAATCCTATTACTTCAATTTCTCAAACATATGACTATTTTACAGCTATTTAAAGACAAGACTCTCGTTAATCTAACCACACTGTCCGATTTCAAAAAGGCTTTACAACGAAAGCAAAACATTAGATTATGTCAGCAGAGTACCAAGCCAGAAATAATCAGACACCCATTTTTCAAGCTAGCATATAATGTCACAAAAACCCAGAAGACAGCTAAATGCAGCACTAACCTTTGATGATCTTCATCAGATGACAACCCTAGGACATTATGTTATACAATACATGCATGTTTTGTTCAATCAAGTTCATATTTATATCAAAAACCAGCTTTTTACATTAGCATGTGACGTTCAGAACTAGCATACCCCCCGCAAACTTCCGGGGAATTCGCTAACAATTTACTAAATTACTCACGATAAACGTTCACAAAAAGCATAACAATTATTTTAAGAATTATAGATACAGACCTCCTCTATGCACTCGATATGTCCGATTTTAAAATAGCTTTTTGGTGAAAGCACATTTTGCAATATTCTAAGTACATAGCCCAGGCATCACGGCCTAGCTATTTAGACACCCGGCAAGTTTAGCACTCACCATAATCATATTTACTATTATAAAAGTTTGATTACCTTTTGTTGTCTTCGTCAGAATGCACTCCCAGGACTGCTACTTCAATAACAAATGTTGGTTTGGTCCAAAATAATCCATCGTTATATCCGAATAGCGGCGTTTTGTTCGTGCGTCCCAGACACTATCTGAAATGGTAAATCAGGGTCACGCGCATGGCGCAATTCGTGACAAAAAAAATCTAAATATTCCATTACTGTACTTCGAAGCATGTCAACCGCTCTTTAAAATCCATTTTTATGCCATTTTTCTCGTAAAAAAGCGATAATATTTCGACCGGGAATGTCCATTTAGCTAAACAGAGGAAAGTAAACAAAGCTTTCGGTCGACGCGGGCACGAACCTGAGTCTCACAGTACTGCAACCAGCCACTTCCCAAACCCGCTACTTTTTTTCAGCCAGAGCCTGCAAAGCCACGATTCAGCTTTTTACCGCCTTCTGAGACCGTATGGCAGCCGTAGGAAGTGTCACGGGACAGCTAAGATCCTCACTCTTCAATAAACAGAGACAAGAAGAACGACACCTTGTCAGACAGGCCACTTCCTGAATGAAACCTTCTCACATTTTTGCCTGCCAAATGAGTTCTGTTATACTCACAGACACCATTCAAACAGTTTTAGAAACTTTAGGGTGTTTTCTATCCATATGTAATAAGTATATGCATATTCTAGTTACTGGGTAGGAGTGGTAACCAGATTAAATCGGGTACGTTTTTTATCCGGCGGTGTAAATACTGCCCCCTAGCCCTAACAGGTTAACACAGTACACATATTTGCAGCCCAATGGAGAAACAGGGGAATGGTAACCACGTCTGGGAAACCTATTACACACGCTCAGTTGATTTTGAATCTATTAGATGCTGTACTTTTGCCAGAAAAGTTAGCTATTTGTAAATGTGAGGCCCACATTAGATTGGACAGATAGTGTCAGTAACAACAACAGAAAAGCAGATGCGGAAACGAAAAAGGCAGGTCTTAAACCGCAGCCGTCGACACAGCAGTTCTTAAAAGAGGAAGTAAACATAGACAAATCTATATTAAAATTGTCAGTCTAGAGCACCAGTGAAAGGGATTTCGAAATGGAAGAAGTTAGGAGCAATTTATATAAGGACGGTATTTGGTATCATGATAAGTTACCAATACTACCTAAGTCATTGTTTAGAGATGCGGCAAGATCGACACATGGGCAGAGCCATGTGTCAACAGGGGGGGATAGTAGAGCATGTTCGGAAACACTTTGTGGCCTATTGGAAAACGAACTACTTAAACATTTTTTTTTTATAATAGATAAGTATATTAAATGGGAAGAAGTGGTCCCAACTTACTGGGTGGACACGATTAGGGTAGTTGGTTTACTAGGATCTATCTCTTTAAATAATGGATTACATTTTAGCTGATCAGGTAAACCATATAGAATGCCAGAGTTAGGGAGGCCAGAACAGGTAGACATAGAAGTTGAAGATATACTAACAGAACACATGGTTAACCAAACCCGTATGTCCGAAACTTTGTGTCCAACAGGTGAATTACAGGAGAAGATGATTCACTCAATCCAACCAGGAGACTGGGTGTGGATCCAGTCCCTGAGGAGAAAAGAACTGGAAGCAGCCACGGTGGGAGGGCCCATACCAAGTGTTCCTGGTAATAGCCTTCGCGGTGAGAATAGCTGAAAGAGCTACCTGGGTTCATATCACACATTGCGGGAGGGTAAGACACACTGACACTGTCGAACAATCACAGAGTTAGGAGAAGAACCGAATACCAATAAGTTTCGGGGGTTACCTCTCTAACGAAGATTCCCTAACGGGCCCGATCCTCACTGTGTGCGTTCATAGAAGTGAAAGTGTGGGTTGGCCTCTAGCCAGTGATATATTCTCCGGGAGGGGGTGGGGCTTTACAGGGGTACTGGTCAGTCTGAGCTGTCTGATTGTGGGAGCCATATTCCTAATACACCATGAACCACTCGAGAAGGCAGAAAGTGGTAACTTGACCCATAGTGTAGAAGATGAGGAGTTTTTATGGCCTAGGTACAAAAGGTCACTCGATCTGGATAAAAAGGAAGTGAGAGTAGAGTTAGGGAAGGATGTCTCAATAGAGTTCTATGCAGACCAAATGGGGTCCCTAACCTCCTGGCAGTCTTGGACTTGGACTTCATGGGGAAGATATCTGTGTAGATCCCGGTGTAACTCATGGAATCATAGCTCACACAGAGAGAGAAGGCTATGTCAATCCACACACCCAATATAGAAACACATGGAGTATAGTGAAGGCCAGTGATTTTGACTGCAATCCAGAGCAAGGGAAGTATTGCTTGAAGATAGGAATGACCATTAAAAGCATAAAGAAAGAGGATTTAGGGTTATGGTATGTTGGCCTTGACCAGACCATTGTCGACACTGCGGTACCATTCCGAATAGTAGAGGTTAGGACAGGAGATAGTTCTACCACCAGCCAGAATACCAGTAGTACCCCTGATAAAACGGACATTACCCGTGTAGTCATCCAGAGCCAAGGACCGGTGAGGATAGTTCAGACGAAAGATCTTAAGGAAGTGATTGAGGTGGAGACTTGGTTTGGGGATTCCAACCTATGGCTGGAATGGATTCAGTATACAGCTAGATCAGTAGCTAAAGAAGAAGGTTATGCCTGCGCAACAGCCAAACTTCAGTTGACAACCATCCCCTTTCTACTCGATGGAATTAATTTACCAAGGGGAATGGCCTGTATGGTAAAGCTGTTCATGAAGGCAAGGAAGCCAGACAGTTGCACTGATCTGCATTATCTGTATCCTATGTGCCCATTAGATCCAGACTTCCCCCTTTCACAGTCGCAGGAGGAGACTATTATTGTGTGGCTCGACACAACACACACGGATGGAACGTAGGGGAAGTAAGAACATGCAATAGGACAGAGAATGTTACAACTGACGAGACAATGAGGGACCTGACTGGGTGGTTGAGTTCCGAGGACTTTAGTAAGATAAAAAGGCCGAGAGCGGATGTCTGGTGGTTGTGTGGAGGTATGAAGCTGTGGCCAAAGCTGCCTGCAAATTGGACTGGTATTTGTGCATTGGTACAGTTAGGCATGCCCTTCACCCTTATACAACACAAAGACCTAGTGCCAGGTGAAAGAGGGGAGGAGTGCTCCGTCAGGGTCCTTTGACGATAGAATTTACATTGATAGCATTAGGGTTCCAACGGGGGTGCCTGATGAGTTTAAAGCAAGGAATCAGATATGGGCTGGATTGGAATCAAGTCTTTTTTGGTGGTCGACTCTCAATAAAAATGTGGATTGGATAAATTACATTTATTATAACCAACAGCATTTCATCAACTATACCAGAGAGGAAATTCAAGGGTTAGCAGAACAGACAGCTGCGACCACTTTGATGGTATTGCAGAATAGAATAGCTTTGGATATGCTTTGGATATGCTTCTGGCTGAAAAGGGTGGTGTGTGTGTGTGATGTTCGGATCTGAATGCTGTACTTTCATCCCTGAGAACACAGCTCCAGATGGATCAGTGACCAAGGCCCTGGCCGGTCTAAACAATTTAGCTCAGGAGTTAGCAGAAAATTCCGGGGTGGACACGGCACTCACGGGATGGTTTGATAGTACGTTCGGAAAATGGAAAAAGGTTGTAATCACTGTGTTGTGGGCTGCTTTCACCTGTATGACTGTGTTGATATTATGTGGTTGTTGTTTGGTCCCTTGTGCGAGAGGTCTCATTTCCAGGGCTCTGGAGAGATCGATGACGGAGCAGATGATGAGATACGGACCGATTCCAAGTTCAGACCAGTGGGATGACAAATACCTACCGCCGAGCCTGGTGGAGGATTCATTCAATTACGAGGAGCCCATGTTAGACGAGACCATCTTTAATGTTTAGGAAGACTGTTTCTCTAAATGAAGGTCATAGCAAAAATCCTAATCCGAAGAGTTATGACTGGACATAGGCTTAGAACAGTCATTGATAAGTATGTAATGAAAATACATGTATTCATTTTCTTTGATCTAGTTTGATTTTGTGTGACATTTCTGAATCCTATAAAAATATATGTGTTATAGTGTATGTGAAATATTTCGCCAATAGGGTGGATTGTAATGGAAATAATATGATTAAAGGTTTGACTAAATGATTTCACCCTGAAAAGGTATAACCGAGTGACTATAAGATGAATGTACTAATGTGTGTGGGTCGGAAAAGTTGAAGCTTAATGATTTAGCAATGTAAGCAACCAGACAGCAGACAACTGTCTGGTTGATTATGTAACATGGGGCAGGATATGATAAGCAATGTATGAGATGGAGAAGACTTGTAAATAAGCATTGACAGTGTTAAAGAAGAGGAGGGGCATTTCTAAGGGGTATGACATATGGTATGACCAAATGTCAGGTATAAAAGGCTGTGTACATTGTATGATATTCAGAGCTCTCGTAAATAATCATTCTTACCAATTGTAGGCTGGCTCTCCGTCTGCTTCATTCAACCAGAATCTTACACCCTCTGGGGGGCAGACTGAGTAGTTTAATTGAAGTTCGGTTTATGAACATTGGGAACAGAATTCCCATGACAGAAGGTAGAAACTAGGGCCTGTTGGACCTGCCTTGTTGATAGTGTTGTTAAGAAGGTAGAGCAGGGCTTTATTATGGACAGACTTCTCCCATTCTTAGCTACTGTCGTATCAATATGTTTTGACCATGGCAGTTTACAATCCCGGGTTACTCCAAGCAGTTTAGTCACCTCAACTTGCTCAATTTCCACATTATTCATTACGAGATGAACAGGTGAGCAGTACGCGTCTATGAAATGAGAGCATGAACAGTGTGAGGACCGTTAAAACGTCTTAGGGCTAGGGGGCAGTTTTCGGAAGTTCGGAGAGTCTGGCGAGCCCAAAGTAAAATGCCTGTTAATTAATACCTTTATTTAATTAATACCTTTATTTAACCAGGAAAGGCTCATTGAGATTTAAAATCTCTTTATCAAGAGCGTCCTGTTACTCAGGCCCAGAAGCTATGCATATAATTGGTAGATTTGGAAAGAAAACACTCTGACATTTCCAAAATTGTTAAAATAATGTCTGTGAGTATAACAGAACAGTTATGGCAGGCGAAAACCCGAAGAAAATCCGACCAAAAAATAAATAAAATCACAGGCTCATATTTTGTAAAGCTATTGAAAACTCCTATGTCCGTCACCCAGATTGCAATTCATAATAGCATCCACTAGATGTCAACAGTATTTATTCAAGGTTTTGAGGCTTCTATTTTGAAAAATAAATAAATATTTACACTTTCAGTGAGCTGACTGCTTGGGTCACATCAGTGTTTTTGCGTGCGATGGAGAGGGTGCACACTTACGTATTTGTCATTCCTATTGAACACAGTACTTTCCGTATGAAATATTATAGTTTATTTACATTTTAGACAACCTGAGGATGATATAGACACATTATTTGACTTGTTTGGACGAAATTTACTGGTAGCTTTTAGAACTTCTTTGTCTGCATGTTGAAGGAGTGGATTTCTGAAGTCACGGCGCCTGGGCTCTGGGCCCCAGGGCAAAATTATTGCCCCCCCCCCACTCTGGGACCTATGGTTGCCACCAGTCTGCTTGCCGTTCTCAGTTATCGTCAGGTACTGTATGTGGATGATCAGGGCTTTATTCAGAAAAAGTTTCTTGGGCTACCTTGATTTGCCAAGTGGGCGAGATTTGAATTCCGTGTTTATCTTCATGGACAAACTTGTTGTTCAAACCTACGATGGCTCAGCTTCAAGGGAACGTATCTGCTGTTTGTATTTCCAGCTGAGTCCTCTCCTGTTCCATGATTTAACAAGCGATGACCACTCCACTACCATTGTCAACTACCTCCTCACATGAACTGGAAGCCACGTCTCATGTGGCCCACTCATCCACTGGCACATTGAATGTTTCCTCTCCAAGCACTGTGAGGGAACCCCTGTCAATTTTCTCTCATTACTTTATGTAGAGTCAATCACAAACACAATCACATTATTACACGTCTATGATTTTACTCCTTGCTTGGACTAACTCATTCTTAGCTCTTTTGTCTCACTGTGTAGTGTTTTTGTGTTATTGTCTTCCCAATCCTGTCCTGCACTGGTCAAGCCTCTGAACACCTCAACTCATGCCTCATACCCTCATTCAATCACTGCTGTGATCCCTTCCCAAAATGGTGTAAGTAGCCCTCTCATTCCTATTCCCCATAATATTGTACTATAAGTGTCTTTATTAAATGCTTTAGGTTAAAATAATTACTCTTTGACGATTTTAGAAACACATTTTGACGTCTCTGTGGGTCTCCCATCCTCCTCAACAACAGAAATGTCTAATAACGTCTAATACAATTCATCATTAATAATTCTGCAAGTTTTCTGTGTCCAGAAGCCTGATTCTACTCACTGTGGTTGTGTGGAAGTGTTGAGCTGTATTATTTGGCCTGTGGTCCTGTTGTCCCCAGTCCCAGTGGTGAAGATAATGTCTTAATTGAGCTTCTTGTCTGTGACTGAGATACGTAATCTGCACATTTACTAAAACGTCAGCTCTCATCTCTCCCAATGTTCTCAATGTCAAACCATGAAGGCCGGGTAGTTTTTTTTCATGATTGCAACTCAGGTCATTTTAGTCGGCTGGCCATCGCTACATATTCGTCGTCAGACCCACTGGCTCCAGGTCATTTATAAGTCTATGCTAGGTAAAGCTCCGCCTTAGCTCAGCTCACTGGTCACGATAACAACACCCACCCGTAGCACGCGCTCCAGCAGGTACATCTCACTGTTCATTCCCCAAAGCCAACACCTCCTTTGGCCGCCTTTCCTTCCAGTTCTCTGCTGCCAGTGACTGGAACGAATTGCAAAAATCGCTGAAGGCGGAGACTTATTGCTCCCTCACTAACTTTAAACATCAGCTATCTGAGCAGCTAACCGATCGCTGCAGCTGTACATAGTCCATCTGTAAATAGCCCACCCAATCTACCTACCTCATCCCCATATTGTTTTTATTTACTTTGCTGCTCTTTTGCACACCAGTATCTCTACTTACACATCATCATCTGCTCATCTATCACTCCAGTGTTAATCAGCTAAATTGTCATTACTTTGCTACTACGGCCTATTTATTGCCATACCTCCTCACGCCATTTGCACACACTGTATATAGACTTTCTTTTTTCTGTTGTGTTGACTGTACGCTTGTTTATTCCATGTAACTCTGTGTTGTTGTTTCTGTCACACTGCTTTTCTTTATTCTTGGCCAGGTCGCAGTTGTAAATGAGAACTTATTCTAAACTGGCCTACCTGGTTAAATAAAGGTCAAATAATAAAAATAAAAAGATCCTAGATCATAATGAATCAGATTACATGGACGGGGGGGACCTGATCCTATATCATAATGAATCAGATTACATGGAGAGGGGGGACCTGATCCTAGATCATAGTGAATCAGATTACATGGAGAGGGGGTACCTGATCCTAGATCATAATGAATCAGATTACATGGAGAGGGGGGACCTGATCCTAGATCATAGTGAATCAGATTACATGGAGAGGGGGTACCTGATCCTAGATCATAATGAATCAGATTACATGGAGAGGGGGGACCTGATCCTAGATCATAATGAATCAGATTACATGGAGAGGAGGGGGGACCTGATCCTAGATCATAATGAATCAGATTACATGGAGAGGGGGGACCTGTTCCTAGATCTTAATGAATCAGATTACATGGAGAGGGGGGGACCTGATCCTAGATCATAATGAATCAGATTACATGGAGAGGGGCGACCTGATCTTAGATTATAATGAATCAGATTACATGGAGAGGTGGGACCTGATCCTAGATCATAATGAATCAGATTACATGGAGAGGAGGGACCTGATCCTAGATCATAATGAATCAGATTACATGGAGAGGGGGGACCTGTTCCTAGATCTTAATGAATCAGATTACATGCTGAGGGGGGGACCTGATCCTAGATCATAATGAATCAGATTACATGGAGAGGGGGGACCTGATCCTAGATCATAATGAATCAGATTACATGGAGAGGGGGGACCTGATCCTATATCATAATGAATCAGATTACATGGAGAGCCGGATATATATAATATACCCTACTATTTTTTTATATTTAATATGCCATAAACTATTGTTTTTTTTAACAGTTTCATTAGTTCATTGTAATTAACTTAATCATTATGACACACCCCTCTCTATTGTCATTGGTTGCACTAATTGCACTGTTTGTCTACATAACCTGGTTCAAGTATTGATGACATCACCCTGAAGAAGGCACAGTGATGCTGAAATGTTGGTAAATACCCAATAAATGACTGGGAGTTTATATATGGAGTGTGGGATTGTCTTTATTTTGATAGTTTATAACTCTTATGTATGTGCCATCTTTTTGTGTTTTTCAGGCAGCCTGGGAAAGAACTGAAAAAACTCACTAAAGAGTCAAGACAGAGACACCAGAAAGACCCAAGAAGACTTGGACGCAGCATCAGAGGACAGAGAGGGATGTTCAGAACTCACTCAGTCTGGTCAGTTGGTGAGGGTAGACTTGGAGGCTGCTTATCTGACATGGAGGAAGTCCCCCCTCCTCTCCCCTACCTTCCTATACCCCCTCCTCTCCCCTACCTTCCCTATACCCCCCTCCTCTCCCCTACCTTCCCTATACCCCCTCCTCTCCTCTACCTTCCCTATACCCCCCTCCTCTCCCCTACCTTCCCTATACCCCCTCCTCTCCCCTACCTTCCCTATACCCCCTCCTCTCCCCTATCTTCCCTATACCCCCCTCCTCTCCCCTACCTTCCCTATACCCCCTCTCCCCTACCTTCCCTATACCCCCCTCCTCTCCCCTACCTTCCCTATACCCCCTCCTCTCCCCTACCTTCCCTATACCCCCTCCTCTCCCCTACCTTCCCTATACCCCCCTCCTCTCCCCTACCTTCCCTATACCCCCTCCTCTCCCCTACCTTCCCTATACCCCCTCCTCTCCCCTACCTTCCCTATACCCCTTCCTCTCCCCTACCTTCCCTATACCCCCTCCTCTCCCCTACCTTCCCTATACTCCCTCCTCTCCCCTACCTTCCCTATACCCCTTCCTCTCCCTACCTTCCCTATACCTCCCCTCCTCTCCCCTACCTTCCCTATACCCCCTCCTCTCCCCTACCTCCCCTATACCCCCCTCCTCTCCCCTACCTTCCCTATACCCCCTCCTCTCCCATACCTTCCCTATACCCCCTCCTCTCCCCTACCTTCCCTATACCCCCTCCTCTCCCCTACCTTCCCTATACCCCCTCTCCTCTCCTCTCCCCTACCTTACCTATACCCCCCTCCTCTCCCCTACCTTCCCTATACCCCCTCCTCTCCCCTACCTTCCCTATACCCCCTCCTCTCCCCTACCTTCCCTATGCCCCCCCTCCTCTCCCCTACCTTCCCTATACCCCTCTCCTCTCACCTACCTTCCCTATACCCTCTCCTCTCCCTTACCTTTCCTATACCCCCTCCTCTCCCTTACCTTTCCTATACCCCCTCCTCTCCCCTACCTTCCCTATGCCCCCCTCCTCTCCCCTACCTTCCCTATACCCCCCGCCTCTCCTCTATCTTCCCTATGCCCCCCTCCTCTCCCCTACCTTCCCTATACCCCCTCTCCTCTCCTCTCCCCTACCTTCCCTATACCCCCCTCCTCTCCCCTACCTTCCCTATACCCCCTCCTCTCCCCTACCTTCCCTATACCCCCTCCTCTCCCCTACCTTCCCTATGCCCCCCCTCCTCTCCCCTACCTTCCCTATACCCCCCTCCTCTCCCCTACCTTCCCTATACCCCCTCCTCTCCCCTACCTTCCCTATACCCCCCTCCTCTCCCCTACCTTCCCTATACCCCCTCCTCTCCCCTACCTTCCCTATACCCCCCTCCTCTCCCCTACCTTCCCAATACCCCCTCCTCTCCCCTACCTTCCCTATACCCCTCCTCTCCCCTACCTTCCCTATACCCCCTCCTCTCCCCTACCTTCCCTATACCCCCTCCTCTCCCCTACCTTCCCTATACCCCCCCTCCTCTCCCCTACCTTCCCTATACCCCCACTCCTCTCCCCTACCTTCCCTATACCCCCCTCCTCTCCCCTACCTTCCCTATACCCCCTCCTCTCCCTACCTTCCCTGTACCCCCTCCTCTCCCCTATCTTCCCTTCCCCCCCTCTCCCCTACCTTCCCTTCCCCCCCTCTCCCCTACCTTCCCTATACCCCCCTCCTCTCCCCTACCTTCCTTATACCCCCTCCTCTCCCCTACCTTCCCTATACCTCCCCTCCTCTCCCTACCTTCCCTATACCCCCTCCTCTCCCCTACCTTCCCTATACCCCCTCCTCTCCCCTACCTTCCCTATACCCCCCTCCTCTCCCCTACCTTCCCTATACCCCCTCCTCTCCCCTACCTTCCCTATACCCCCCTCCTCTCCCCTACCTTCCCTATACCCCCTCCTCTCCCCTACCTTCCCTATACCCCCTCCTCTCCCCTACCTTCCCTATACCCCCTCCTCTCCCCTACCTTCCCTATACCCCCCTCCTCTCCCCTACCTTCCCTATACCCCCCTCCTCTCCCCTACCTTCCCTATACCTCCCCTCCTCTCCCTACCTTCCCTATACCCCCTCCTCTCCCCTACCTTCCCTATACCCCCTCCTCTCCCCTACCTTCCCTATACCCCCCTCCTCCCCCTACCTTCCCTATACCCCCCTCCTCTCCCCTACCTTTCCTATACCCCCTCCTCTCCCCTACCTTCCCTATACCCCCCTCCTCCCCCTACCTTCCCTATACCCCCCTCCTCTCCCCTACCTTCCCTATACCCCCTCCTCTCCCCTACCTTCCCTATACCCCCCTCCTCTCCCCTACCTTCCCTATACCCCCCTCCTCTCCCCTACCTTCCCTATACCCCCTCCTCTCCTCTACCTTCCCTATACCCCCTCCTCTCCCCTACCTTCCCTATACCCCCTCCTCTCCCCTACCTTCCCTATACCCCCTCCTCTCCCCTACCTTCCCTATACCCCCCTCCTCTCCCCTACCTTCCCTATACCCCCCTCCTCTCCCCTATCTTCCCTATACCCCCCATTATGTTGGACCATGTTTATTTGTTTGAATCTTGTCTTTGTTTGTGATCAGGTTAGAAGAGAATGACTCCTCAACCCAAGAGGTCCTGGAGCAGCTGTGATCAGGTTAGAAGATAATGACTCCTCAACCCAAGAGGCCCTGGAGCAGCTGTGATCAGGTTAAAAGAGAATGACTCCTCAACCCAAGAGGCCCTGGAGCAGCTGTGATCAGGTTAGAAGAGAATGACTCCTCAACCCAAGAGGCCCTGGAGCAGCTGTGATCAGGTTAGAAGAGAATGACTCCTCAACCCAAGAGGCCCTGGAGCAGCTGTGAGAGAGCATCAGTGTGGAAACATTTGGGGAAATTTAAAGAAAGTTTCCTGGCAAAGAGGATTGACTGTTATGTAAAGGGTCAGAGCCACTGAGTGGACAAAATATTAAGGATACCTTCCTCATACTGAGTTACGCCTGGTCAGTTTGTCATGGAAAGAAAAGGTGTCCTTAATGTTTTGTGTTAATTACATAATAATTATACATTTATGGATTGTTTTATGTTGCCTATTGTTTTCTATTTATTCAACCTGCCATCTACCCACCTGGGGACTGAGGGTTATGAGAGAACCCCCACATCACTAGCTTCTCTTTATTCAACCTGCCATCTACCCACCTGGGGACTGAGGGTTATGAGAGAACCCCCACATCACTAGCTTCTCTTTATTCAACCTGCCATCTACCCACCTGGGGACTGAGGGTTATGAGAGAACCCCCACATCACTAGCTTGCATGTTCTGCAGCCTTGTAAAGATGAGGGGATGACTGGGAGGCAGGTTGGCATTTATTGTCATGATTCTTGTTCTGGAGGCAAGTTGGCATTTATTGTCATGAATCTTGCCCTGCAGGCAGGTTGGAATTTATTGTCATGAATCTTGCCCTGGAGGCAGTTCAGCAAAGTTTTCCCTAGCTGGCACAGGCACAAAGTAATACAATCCGATTTTAATCCTAACCTCTCTAGGGTAGGTGGCACCAAATCGTCCCACCTACGTAACAGCCAGTGTAATCCCGTGGCGCGTTATTCAAAAACCTCAAAAATGCAAAAACTTCAATTTCTCAAACATATGACTATTTTACACCATTTTAAAGACAAGACTCTCGTTAATCTAACCACACTGTCCGATTTCAAAAAGGCTTTACAACGAAAGCAAAACATTAGATTATGTCAGCAGAGTACCCAGCCAGAAATAATCAGACACCCATTTTTCAAGCTAGCATATAATGTCACATAAACCCAAACCACAGCTAAATGCAGCACTAACCTTTGATGATCTTCATCAGATGACAACCCTAGGACATTATGTTATACAATACATGCATGTTTTGTTCAATCAAGTTCATATTTATATCAAAAACCAGCTTTTTACATTAGCATGTGACTAGCATTCCCACCGAACACTGCCGGTGAATTTACTAAATTACTCACGATGAACGTTCACAAAAAGCATAACAATCATTTTAAGAATTATAGATACAGAACTCCCCTATGCACTCGATATGTCCGATTTTAAAATAGCTTTTCGGTGAAAGCACATTTTGCAATATTCTCAGTAGGTAGCCCGGCATCACAGGGTTAGCTATTTAGACACCCAGCAAGTTTAGCACTCACCAAAGTCAGCTTTACTATAAGAAAAATGTTATTACCTTTGGTGTTCTTCGTCAGAATGCACTCCCAGGACTTCTACTTCAATAACAAATGTTGGTTTGGTTCAAAATAATCCATAGTTATATCCAAACAGTGGCGTTTTGTTCGTGCGTTCAAGACACTATCCGAAAGAGTAAATAAGGGTGACGAGCATGGCGCAATTCGCGACAAAAAAATTCTAAATATTCCATTACCGTACTTCGAAGCATGTCAACCGCTGTTTAAAATCAATTTTTATGCAATTTTTCTCATAAAAAAGCGATAATATTCCGACCGGGAATATGCGTTTAGGTAAACAGACGAAAGAAAATAAAGCATTTGGTCGACTCGGGCGCGCGCCTAAGCCCATAGTACTGATCGGCCACTTGCCAAACGCGATAAAGTGTTTCAGCCAGAGGCTGCCTCGATATCGTTCAGCTTTTTCCCGGGCTCTGAGAGCGTATGGGAGCCGTAGGAAGTGTCACGTTAGAGCAAAGATCCTCAGTCTTCAATAAAAAGAGCCCAGATGAAACACAACTTGTCAGACAGGCCACTTCCTGCATGGAATCTTCTCAGGTTTTGGCCTGCCATTTGAGTTCTGTTATACTCACAGACACCATTCAAACAGTTTTAGAAACTTTAGGGTGTTTTCTATCCAAAGCCAATAATTATATGCATATTCTAGTTACTGGGCAGGAGTAGTAACCAGATTAAATCGGGTACAATTTTTATCCGGCCGTGTCAATACTGCCCCCTAGCCCTAACAGGTTAACCTCAACCCTAACCACACTGCTAATCCTTCCCTTAAATTAAGACCATAAAACAACATTTTCCACAGCCAATTCTGACTTTGCAGCTGACATATCTAGAGGAAATCGCACAGTTCTGCCTCCAGGTCAAGATTCATGACAAACGTCAACATGAGACAGGGAGAAGCAATGTAAAAATCAATAACGAAATTGTTTTCACAATTAACATGCTTTTTCTTGTTTCAAGTATGTTTTATTATGAAAAGTACAATATATCCATATATACTTGTACAACTATGGAGCGTATGTACACATATAATTATACAATTTGTTTTTCCAACATAAAAGACAAGAAATGATCACATTGGTATTTTAACGGTGTTATTGTAAGAGTTTAAATGTTTAAACAGAGGATACATCTAAAACAGGATAAAACAAGTGCAGTATGTTGTGAGAATGTTACTTTAACGTCGACTCATAACGTCACACTATAACTTCATGGGAGTCTTGTGGAAAGACTGCATGTTGTTTTGGGTGGATTGAGTGACGTCTTCATCAACATTTTGCAGAATATTCCGGTAATATTTTCACCTCTTGTCGGCTGCAGACATTCATAAGGAGTTCCAGTAGTTTATTTGTCATTTGCAGGTATTAAAAGTAATACATACATTGTAATTCCTTGTTGGATCTCTGTCACATACAGGACAGTACATACCAGAGGAGGCTGCTGAGGGGAGGACGGCTCATAATAATGTCTGGAACAGAGTGAATGAAATGGAACACATGGAAACCACGTGTTTGATACCATTCCACTTATTCCACTCCAGCCATTACAAGCCTGTCCTCCCCAAATAAGGTCCCACCAACCTCCTGTGGTACAAACACAAACAGTAAAATATATCATAAAAAATGCAAAGTGGTAAAAGATCAGAAAATATTACAAGCCTGTCATGTGTGAGTGTCCCGTGTGTGTTTGTCCAGTGTGTTTGTGTGTGTGTGTGTGTGTTTGTATGTCCAGAGTGTGTGAGTGTCCAGTGTGTGTTTGTCCATTGTGTGTCAGTGTTTATGTGTGTTTGTGTGTGTGTCAGTGTTTGTGTGTGTATGTGTGTGTGTATCCAGTGTGTTTGTCAAGCATGTGTGTGTCAAGCGTGTGTGTGTTTCCAGTGAGTGTGTATGTGTCCAGTGTGTTTTCAGTGTGTTTGTATGTCCGTTTGAGTGTGTGTGTGTGTGTGTGTCCAGTGTGTTTGCCCAGTGTTTGTGTGTATGTGTGTTTGTCCAGTTTGAGTGGGTGGCCAGCATGTGTGTGTGTTTGTTCAGTGTGTGTGTGTGTGTGTGTGTCCAGTGAGTGTGTGTGTGTGTGTTTCAGTGTGTGTGTGTTCTGAGTGTGTCCAGTTTGCGTGTGTCCAGTGTGTGTGTTCAGTGTGTGTGTTCAGTGTGTGTGTGTCTGTCCAGAGTGTGTGTGTGTGTGTGTGTTCAGTGTGTTCAGTGTGTGTGTGTGTTCAGTGTGTGTGTGTTCAGTGTGTGTGTGTGTGTGTGTCCAGTGTGTGTGTGTGTATGTGTGTGTGTCCAGTTATTATTTCAGGGACACTGAAGAGCCATCATAATCAACTCTAAACCCTGGATAGAGGGGCTCAGTGAATGTGGAGGTGAATGTGATCAGGTGGGTCAGTGTGTCAGAGGAGGCTCTATAGAA
>NW_027675317.1:600000-742500 GCF_965601325.2 Salmo salar | reverse complement strand
CATTAGTAAATACAGTGAGTACTATCTAATAAAACAGGGACATTGATCTGATTAACACCAGTAAATACAGTGAGTACTATCTAATAAAACAGGGACATTGATCTGATTAACACCAGTAAATACAGTGAGTACTATCTAATAAAACAGGGACATTGATCTGATTAACACCAGTAAATACAGTGAGTACTATCTAATAAAACAGGGACATTGATCTGATTAACACCAGTAAATACAGTGAGTACTATCTAATAAAACAGGGACACAAACTCTGCAGATGTTGAACTAATGTGTGATTTTTAAAAGGGCATTCTACACTCATATGTTTTTGTACTGTATGAATTGTTCACTTTTCCTGTTGAAAAGTGATATAAATACAGTAAAGTATAAACACACTAATGGGAAACAAATAAATGTTTTGAGCAAAATAGTGCTTTTTTAACAACTGCAAACTAGAAGGAGTGAGTGATGTCATAGTAAGGCCTTCAAGGAGTTGGCTTGATGGGAAGTCGTGATGTCATCCAATAGGAGACTGATCTTCATGTGAATATTCATTATTCTTTTTAAAATCCTTCATGTTCTGTCAAGTTGGTTGTTGATCATTGCTAGAAAGCCATTTTCAAGTCTTGCTATAGATTTTAAAGACGATTTAAGTCCAAACTGTAACTAGGCCACTCAGGAACATTCAATGTCATCTTGGTAAGCTCCTCCAGTGTAGATTTGGCCTTGTGGTTTAGGTTATTGTCCTGTTAGGACAGTTTTTTGTATTCAGATCTCTGAAATGCTCTCTACCTACGTAACATTTAGTGTCTCCTTATGTTACGCTGGGAAAACAGTTTTCATGGGCACAGAAATCCTAAATCATTTCAGAGTTTGCAAATCCAATGGTTCTAACCGAGTGTCACCTTAACTTTATTGACACCCAAATGGATACTGTCATTAACGCGGTTCTTCAATAATTACACATAATACTGTAGCTGTTTAGTTACAGTTACATGTTCAACTATCATCAGCTGATCCAGGAAATCATTTTCTGAATGACAGTCACATGACAAACATCACGACATGCAACAACAACCAAAGTGCTTCTTCATTCATTACTCTGGTAAAGACAGTTATGCCGTTCTCCACGTTGGATCCAACATCCCTAACAAATTCATGTTTATAATGTGCTATTGTCTGGTCGATGTACTGTAGGGTCTCGTTAGTCTGTCTGGACACAGAGATACTTAGCTCATAATGTGTAGAGAACTGTTCCTTGATGGATAGGCTACTGTACAACACACAGAGCTATTTTCCTATATTCAGGACATTTAGAATGACAACACATTACAGAGTAGCCTAGTGGGATTATTCACAAAATTATCTGGTGATCAGGTTATGAAATGTCATGACAAAGACATTTTAGTTTCCATGTTTCACCTGAAATATTGAATGATTTATAGTCCTACGTCTATGTTGTTGTTAGATAAAGTTATGGGTCCTACAGTAGGTCTATGTTATTGTTACGTGAAGTTATGGGTCCTACAGTAGGTCTATGTTGTTGTTAGGTGAAGTTATGGGTCCTACAGTAGGTCTATGTTATTGTTAGGTGAAGTTATGGGTCCTACAGTAGGTCTATGTTGTTGTTAGAAGTTATGGGTCCTACAGTAGGTCTATGTTATTGTTGTGTGAAGTTATGGGTCCTACAGTAGGTCTGTGTTGTTGTTAGGTGATGTTATGGGTCCTACAGTAGGTCTATGTTGTTGTTAGGTGAAGTTATGGGTCCTACAGTAGGTCTATGTTGTTGTTAGAAGTTATGGGTCCTACAGTAGGTCTATGTTGTTGTTAGGTGAAGTAATGGGTCCTACAGTAGGTCTATGTTGTTGTTAGGTGAAGTTATGGGTCCTACAGTAGGTCTATGTTATTGTTAGGTGAAGTTATGGGTCCTACAGTTATAATCCAAAGTAGTGTGAAATGCATTCATAAGCAACCTGGAAATGGAGGCTATATTTGCTGTCAACCTATGAGAACTCCCCTGAGTTTTCCCCCACGGTGGTGAATTAGTGAATAGACACAGAGCTTAATGTGAGTTTCCTTGAGTAGCACTCCTGATCTTGTCCTGACATTGAGCTGTAATATTCAGAAAACGTTGTGGAAAACTTAAATCTTCGCTCACCATTTTTGGTCCATGCAGATATACTACATCCATAACTAGTGGTTTCCTCATTACCAGATATACTACATCCATAACTAGTGGTTTCCTCATTAGCAGATATACTACATCCATAACTAGTGGTTTCCTCATTACCAGATATACTATATCCATAACTAGTGGTTTCCTCATTACCAGATATACTACATCCATAACTAGTGGTTTCCTCTTTACCAGATATACTACATCCATAACTAGTGGTTTCCTCATTACCAGATATACTACATCCATAACTAGTGGTTTCCTCATTACCAGATATACTACATCCATAACTAGTGGTTTCCTCATTACCAGATATACTACATCCATAACTAGTGGTTTCCTCATTAGCAGATATACTACATCCATGACTAGTGGTTTCCTCATTACCAGATATACTACATCCATAACTAGTGGTTTCCTCATTAGAATGGAGGAGTTTCTACAACCAAATTGCGTGTGCATCACTGCAATTTTAGCAAACACAGAAAGGGGCCTATATTGGAGGCCAAAGGTCATCTGGCACACTGCTTAGGTCTTGACTGTCTTGTCAAATGTTGTACAACTTCATGGGTACTCTCTGGTCATCCCTTTTTACCTCAAATAAACAGTGGATTTCTGCTGTTGTGGGCATTTAACCATCTGTATGACTTTGTTGTTCACACAGGAGAGATATGGGACTATCGTGGATCCTCTGGGGAGCCTCAACAACCTCATGATGCTGAAGAGGCAGAGAAGAGTCTCTCCACATTAGAACACCTCAATAAACACCTGCAGAGATCCACAAGGAAGAAAACTCACTGCTGCTCTGACTGTGGGAAGAGATTCACCTCATCAGGCATTAAAATTCATCAGAGAACACACACAGGAGAGAAACCTTATTGCTGTGGTGAATGTGGGAAGAGTTTTGGTCGATCTAGCCATCTGACTCAACACAAGAGAATACACACAGGAGAGAAATCTTATAGCTGTGGTCAATGTGGGAAGAGTTTTGCTACATCTAGCGCTCTGACTCTACACCAGAGAATACACACAGGAGAGAAACCTTATAGGTGCGGTCAATGTGGGAAGAGTTTTGGTCGATCTTGCCATCTGGTATCACACCAGAGAACACACACAGGAGAGAAACCTTATAGCTGTGGTCAATGTGGAACAGGTTTTGCTACATCTAAAGCTCTGACTCTACACCAGAGAACACACACAGGAGAGAAACCTTATAGCTGTGGTCAATGTGGGAAGAGGTTTACTGCATCTAGCACTCTGACTCAACACCAGAGAATACACACAGGAGAGAAATCTTATAGCTGTGATCAATGTGGGAAGAGTTTTGGTCGATCTGGAGCGCTGATAGTGCACCAGAGAATACACACAGGAGAAAAATCTTATAGCTGTGGTCAATGTGGGAAGAATTTTGCTGCATCTAGAACTCTGACACTACACCAGAGAACACACACAGGAGAGAAACCTTATAGCTGTGATCAATGTGGGAAGAGTTTTACTACATCTTGGTATCTGACTATACACCTACGAACACACACAGGAGAGAAACCTTATAGCTGTAATCAATGTGGGAAGAGTTTTACTACATCTGGCTCTCTGACTTCACACCAGAGAATACACACAGGAGAGAAACCTTATATCTGTGGTCAATGTGGGAAGAGTTTTGTTTCATCTAGCGGTCTGACAGTACACAAGAGAACACACACAGGAGAGAAATCTTATAGCTGTGACCAGAGATAATCTGATAAAAGACTTCTGATCAAATATCAGAAAATACATACATGAAGGAGTTGTTTCATGATATCAATGAATTAATGTCACAATGTAGAATGTTTAAACATTGTAGAAGGAGTATTTTAATGATGTCACAATGTAGAATGTTTTAACATTGTAGTAGGAGTATTTTAATGATGTCACAATGTAGAACCCTAAACGTTTGTCCCCTGTTCTATTGATTTCAACATGATATGGATATTAGCCTCAGGGGGAAAATCCAGGCTCTGAAATGGAAGAGTTACTATTTATGTGATTTAACAAAAAGTGATTAACAAAAAAAGAGTTGTGTTACACTTACCATGTTGGTGACCCACTGGAATCAAAATGCAACAGGCTGTTTTCTACAAATTGTCCTCTAACCAGGGATGTACACATTATTCCCAGATTCCGTGTGGTTTTTGAGCTGTTAGTTTTAACAGGACGTGCAACCTCATCTCCCTCCTCTCACACAATTGATTTCAACATGATATTAATGAGTGATGACAAATAAGTGTTGTGTTCCTTTGTTTAGCGACCCCTACATTTAAATGTATCACTCCAAAATGTAGTTGACTGTCTTCTGCAGGTTGTCCTCTAATCAGCGAGGTAAAATATATCTCCATTTCCATGTGTTTTTTAGTTGTGTTAGTTTCAACAGCATGTACAACCTGATTTCCCGCCTAATCAATATCATTGATTTATTGCTACTTGTCAAAACAACAGTGTTTTTGATTGTTGTGTCCATGACGAGGACAATTTGGTTTGTAACTGTCTCAAGATTGGGTAGTCAAAAAGTTTTGCGTTTAGCCAGTGAGTTGCCATGGATCTTTTTTTGACTGCACGTTTTTCCTTATTGGAGATGATTTTTGTTTGGGCTCGTTCCAAGGGGACGAGAGTTCTAGAAGCTAGTGGGGAAAAAAATACGTGTTTTTTCTTGTTTTTAATTGTTGACAGCCAGTAGACACCATGTTTATATTGGTGAAGGTGAAGCATTGTAGTTGATTATAATGAGAAATGGAAGTTGTTTTCTGTTGGTGGTAAGCATTCTCTTAAGGTGTTACAGTCTTTGGTTTTTCCATTTATGTTTTGAGGTTTGGATTTTTGCACGTCTAGCTCGTTAGCACGTCTAGCTCGTTAGCACGTCTAGCCTCTTACATCTAGACGTTCCGCTAGCGGAACACCTGCTCCAATATCCAATGATGGGCGTGGCGCGAAATACAAAGTCCTCGAAAATCCGAAAACTTCCATTTTTTCCATTTTTCAAACATATGACTATTTTACAGCATTTTAAAGACAAGACTCTCCTTTATCTAACTACACTGTCAGATTTCAAAAAGGCTTTACAACAAAGCAAAACATTAGATTATGTCAGGAGATTACCCAGCCAGAAATAATCAGACACCCACTTTTCAAGCTAGCATATAATGTCACAAAAACCAAAACCACAGCTAAATGCAGCACTAACCTTTGATGATCTTCATCAGATGACACTCCTAGGACATTATGTTATACAATACATGCATGTTTTGTTCAATCAAGTTCATATTTATATCAAAAACCAGCTTTTTACATTAGCATGTGACGTTCAGAACTAGCATTCCCACCGAACACTTCCGGTGAATTTACTAAATTACTCACGATAAACGTTCACAAAAAACATAACAATTATTTTAAGAATTATAGATACAGAACTCCTTTATGCAATCGCGGTGTCCGACTTTAAAATAGCTTTTCGGTGAAAGCACATTTTGCAATATTCTGAGTAGATAGCCCGGCCATCATGGCTAGCTATTTTGACAGCCACCAAGTTTGGCACTCACCAAACTCAGATTTACTATAAGAAAAATTGGATTACCTTTGCTGTTCTTCGTCAGAATGCACTCCCGGGACTTCTACTTCAATAACAAATGTTGGTTTGGTTCCAAATAATCCATAGTTATATCCAAATAACGGCGTTTTGTTTGTGCGTTCAAGACACTATCCGAAGTGCTTCTTTCACATGCTTTGCTTGCTGTTTGGGGTTTTAGGCTGGGTTTCTGTACAGCACTTTGAGAATATCAGCTGATGTACGAAGGGCTATATAAAAATAAATTTGATTTGATTTAAAGAAGGGTGACGCGCCCGGCGTGTTTCGTGACAAAAAATTTCAAAATATTCCATTACCGTACTTCAAAGCATGTCAAACACTGTTTAAAATAAATTTTTATGCAATTTTTTCTCGTAAAAAAGCGATAATATTCCGACTGGGAAAGACGAAAAAATTAAAACATGGTGTCGGCTCGTGCATCGCCCCAGTCTCATTGTTTTCAGATCGACCACTATCCAAATGCGCTACTGTTTTTCAGCCATGGCCTGCAAAGTTCAAAGTTCTGGCGCCTTCTGAGAGCCTATGGGAGCGTTAGAAAATGTCACGTTACAGCAGAGATCCCCTGTTTTGGATAGAGATGATCAAGATAGAAGGCCAAGAAATAGTCAGAGGGGGCGCTTCCTGTTTGGAATCTTCTCAGGTTTTGGCCTGCCAAATGAGTTCTGTTATACTCACAGACACCATTCAAACAGTTTTAGAAACTTTGGAGTGTTTTCTATCCAAAGCTAATAATTATATGCATATTCTAGTTTCTGGGCAGGAGTAATAATCAGATTAAATCGGGTACGTTTTTTATCCGGCCGTGAAAATACTGCCCCCTATCCATAACAAGCTAGCTCGTTAGCACGTAGGACGCACTGATTGGTGTCACCTCGTTAGTCAGTATGTGTTACACCTGTGCTGGCTTGTCCATCTCGTTAGTGGGAAGGTGTTTCACCTGAGCTGGTCCAGGTTCTATTTAAGAGTGTCTGGCCCAGTGCTCCAGTTATCTTGATACATGTGGAGAGTCAACACCTTTAGTTGCTCCACCTTTTTGGTTTGCTTCCTGTCTTTAAGTTTGGTGTGGGTTTTTCTTTTGTTTTCCTCTTCTTGGGCACATTTAGTGGGTCTCATGGTGGGTGTCTTTTAGGTCCCAGTTCTTGTTACTAGTCAACTTTCAGTGGACACTGAGAGAGCAAAACTGCAACTTTGTTATAATACTTTTATTGCATCAAATGGTTGTTTTATGCAACAGAATAGAGGGTTCTTAGAACTATTGTGTCTGTGTTCTACTGAGGATGGGCCTCTGGGAGAAAACACTGACAGGAGATTTACAATGTCTTTTGGGTGATAAAACCTAAAGAGACCGCATTCCAGAACATGAGTTAATGTTTCTGTTCTATATGGTACCAGGGAGAGATGACCTCAGGGCCAGACCCTGGTCTCTACACAAAGAGTACTGTTTTTACAGCAGATACTCTCTGCTGAGAATTATAAGTATCTTTCATACAAATCTTAACCTTGTGACCCGTTCTATACATCTGTTGTTGGTCATGTAGGTTGAAAGGGGTGTATCTTGGCTGTAAAAGACCTTTGTACTTTTGTCTCATGGCTCTCAACGAATCATCTGGGGGTGATTCATCTCTCAACGAATCATCTGGGGGTGATTCGTCGACCAGCCATCATTATCGTAGAGCACTCAATTGATTCACCCTATATTTGCGTGTTGTATTGACTTGCTCCCTTATTAATAAGTGAATAAAGATTTAGTTTAAGATTAACTCTGACTTGTGTGATAATTTTGTCTCTCCTCATTTGATATTAAAGAAATTAACCACCACATTTGGGGATGTGAATCTTCTCTTGGTGACCGCTCCTGGTGACCTGGGTAAATGGTGGTCCAGGGATCCCTCTAACTTGGGATCTCAGGGAGACCACACTTCAGGAACGGAGCAGATGGTCCCACCTTTGATCTGAGAGGCAGCGAGCCAAGTATAGCTAACCATGAGATAGAAATGTGAAAATATTCCTGCAGGTTAAAATATTGTTGGAAAAACAACTACTTGATTAGGTACGTTTGGGAATAGCATTGTGTGACTGAGTCTTAATCTGATGTTTGGATAGTAACAGATCTGTAGTTCCTCATATAGAAATATGCTTAATCAGATGACTGACATGTGGATACATTTTAGTCATTTAGCAGATGTTATTATCCAGAGTGACTTACAGTAGTGAATGCATACATTTCATACATTTTTTTTTTTTGTACCACCCCTCCGTGGGAATCGAACCCACAACCCTGGCGTTGCACACACCATGCTGGCGTTGCAAACACCATGCTCTACCAACTAACGTTATCTTGGGGTTCCGTTCCTTCACTGCCAACATAGAATATCACGGGGTGGTATTGAGAGGGGAATGATATTTTAGAAAGCAGAGGAAGGTCTATAGTTCCTGGGAGGCTTGATTTTGCCGTGGTCTCTGGGAGGTTAGAGAACCGTTGAGGATCCCATGGTCATTGTCTGGGAAACAAAAGTTTATTTTTGGTTCCGCTGGGAGGATGTTTGGAGAGATGCTTCGTAGCTATGGAGAGTCCCTGAAAAAGCAAATGGAATGGTTGTCGTGACTACCTGAGAATTTCTTACGTTTTATATGGGTTCTGTGAATATATGAAAATATGATGAATTGTATGTGTGTATAATCGATTACTAGAGATTTGATGAAGTAATACTGGGAATATAATTAGATACAATTTAAACAACCCATATGTAGACGAACGTAGGTTTTGAGTTGGTATCTTTAATGGATCATTTGATAAAGATGAGGTTTAAGCATTATTAAACAGTCTACAAAGTCTGGGCAATTGTCTCAGAAACTGATGGGAGTGTGTCCACTTTAGGGTAAGTTGCCCTAAGGATGAAACTATAAAACGTCCGGGTACCTTAATTGAAATAAACTGCCCTTAAGGCGTAGGGTTCTTCCCAGTATGAGAGGAGTTGCTAGATTTATTGAATAAACCTTTTTCCATAAAGTTAGAGTGAACCAAGGTGTCTGACTAGCTGTTGATGTTGAAGAAGCGTCCCGTAAAGGTTCCTGGAGTTTAGGGGTTCTTCAAATTGAACATTGAAACTGTGGGGGAACCCCTATAAGTTCCTCAAAGAACATTTTGGGGTTCATTATTTTAACTCTCGGTCCACCCTCCCTGCATTATAAAAAACATATTTTAATAACAACAATATTGACAATATTGATTTAAATAATTCATTGTTTATTTAGTGGCACCACAAATGTGAATTCATATTTACAAAACACATAAAAAAACATTTCTGCAGACGTCAGACCCTAATAAATAATACATTTACTTTGTATAGTGCTGTTCGTGACATTTAAAATATATAAATAATGATGTACAATAAAAATAACATTAAAAATGAATCATAGGTAAACTAACAATATTGTAGACTTGATGCTAAAAACAGATTTTTCAGCTTTAGTGTGTATATCGTATCCACTTAGTTATGTTAGGAAGTTTTCCATCTTTATGACCGGCCCTGGTAACTTCACCCCAACTTCTCTTATCCCCAGAACACAGTAACTTAACAACATAAGTGTTCTTCTGACATTTTGGGGAAATTTAAGGGAAAATAAAAATACGTCCTCGAGGGCCTGGATGTTCTCCCCATCAAAGGCCAACGGGATTTCACTCTCATGGTGAAATGGATTTCCGCCGATGTGCAGTAAAGGAGTGAAGAGCGGTGAAATCTGTGTCAACAAAAGTAAGAAAAGATTAATACACAAACAATTAACAAAGAACATAACAAATGTTCAGCTGTAGTTTTATATAAGCATGCACACCTATGTTTATGAAGAAACAGATGATTGGTGCATAGGCATACCTTGTCACGGACATAAAGGCCACTCGGGTCCTCATTGAAGAGGTAGGGCAAGAGCAGAATCACTGCTGTGGTCTCCAGTCCTAGTAAAGTAAAGCAATGATCTTACTACACTTGATAATTTTATTACAAAATACATTAGAGAAAGGGAAGGAATAAGAGCAAATCCCTCTTCTGTATTGTCCTTCAGGGACTGTCAAAATAGCAGGATGATGTCCTCACCCCTGCCTCGCCTCTCTACCTCTGATAGTCCTTGAATTATCTTTTTGTCTATATCCATTCCATGGACGTAATTAATTTCTGAGAAGATCTGAAAAGATCATTTGCACACATTTGTATGCTAATAGATTTCAGTTTGTATTGACTGCTATGTAGGTTAAATGTACACTTCAAATGCAGCTGTCCTACAACATATCTGTACCTTCTTCTTGATCCCAATTGCATTGTGTCCATGTTCTGTCCTATAAGAGTTTCAAAGGAAGAGAAAATGTGTCAAAGAATAGTCTTTAAAAAAACAAATATATATATTAAGTAAATATTGAAAGATAAATGACATCGACATACAATGTAATGTAAAATAGAAGAACATATTGGAGAAAGCACTAGCCAATACAGTACTGCCATACAGTAACAGTACTGCCATACAGGCATAATATCACATTTCAAGATATCTTTGTACACAAATTGTTCAATATTTTATCAGGCTGACTTGAAAGATTATACACAACATTTTACTGCGTGGCAATACTGTGTTTGGATTCTGAAGGGCATTTATACCAAAGAGGTAGTCTAGACACTGTATTAATACCATTATGCATTTGAATCCCATCTACAGCTACCATCAAGATATTAATTTCCCTCCACAAGGGGGCGGACATGTAACGTTTCCAAAATGGGATAGTATTGTACATGTAACGTTTCCCAAATGGGATAGTATTGTACATGTAACGTTTCCAAAATGGGGTAGTATTGGACATGTAACGTTTTCAAAATGGGATAGTATTGTACATGTAACGTTTCCAAAATAGGATAGTATTGTACATGTAACGTTTCCAAAATGGGATAGTATTGTCCATGTAACGTTTCCAAAATGGTATAGTATTGTACATGTAACGTTTCCAAAATGGGATAGTATTGTACATGTAACGTTTCCAAAATGGTATAGTATTGTACATGTAACGTTTCCAAAATGGGATAGTATTGTACATGTAACGTTTCCAAAATGGGATAGTATTGTACATGTAACGTTTCCAAAATGGGATAGTGTTGTACATGTAACGTTTCCAAAATGGGATAGTATTGTACATGTAACGTTTCCAAAATGGGATAGTATTGTCCATGTAACGTTTCCAAAATGGTATAGTATTGTACATGTAACGTTTCAAAAATGGGATAGTATTGTACATGTAATGTTTCCAAAATGGGATAGTATTGTACATGTAACGTTTCCAAAATGGGATAGTATTGTACATGTAATGTTTCCAAAATGGGATATTATTGTACATGTAACATTTCCAAAATGGGATAGTATTGTACATGTAACGTTTCCAAAATGGTATAGTATTGTACATGTAACGTTTCCAAAATGGGATAGTATTATCCATGTAACGTTTCCAAAATGGGATAGTATTGTACATGTAACGTTATGCCCCCTTGTGAGTTAATAGTATTGCATGCTGTAGCAGGCTATATAAAGAGGAAGACCTCCATTGACGATTCAGTTCGTTGTAACATCTCGTCTGGACAGGTCACCGTCCTTAGTTAGTTAGTTAACGAAGCTAACGTTAGTAGAAGCTGCTGCAGCTCCAATACAGTATGAGGTGAGACGGTGAACTGATGTTGAATTACACCTCTGTTGCTAGGCAGAACTTTAGTCACATGAGTTCTTCCTCACTTGACCTGACCTGACCTCAGCCTAAATTCCTCACTCCTCCCCACCTCACGGCTGTCCTGATGACTTGTTCCAGACTGTGGCCCTTCTCCTCCCCACCTCACGGCTGTCCTGTTGACTTGTTCCAGACTGTGGTCCTTCTCCTCCCCACCTCACGGCTGTCCTGTTGACTTGTTCCAGACTGTGGTCCTTCTCCTCCCCACCTCACGGCTGTCCTGTTGACTTGTTCCAGACTGTGGTCCTTCTCCTCCCCACCTCACGGCTGTCCTGTTGACTTGTTCCAGACTGTGGCCCTTCTCCTCCCCACCTCACGGCTGTCCTGTTGACTTGTTCCAGACTGTGGTCCTTCTCCTCCCCACCACCTCACGGCTGTCCTGTTGACTTGTTCCAGACTGTGGTCCTTCTCCTCCCCACCTCACGGCTGTCCTGTTGACTTGTTCCAGACTGTGGTCCTTCTCCTCCCCACCTCACGGCTGTCCTGATGACTTGTTCCAGACTGTGGTCCTTCTCCTCCCCACCTCACGGCTGTCCTGTTGACTTGTTCCAGACTGTGGCCCTTCTCCTCCCCACCTCACGGCTGTCCTGTTGACTTGTTCCAGACTGTGGTCCTTCTCCTCCCCACCTCACGGCTGTCCTGTTGACTTGTTCCAGACTGTGGCCCTTCTCCTCCCCACCTCACGGCTGTCCTGTTGACTTGTTCCAGACTGTGGTCCTTCTCCTTCCATAGGATCCCTGACGTCTAACAATAACACATTCTGACAGAATGTAAACGTTCTACATCCCCTTCTCTCAAACAGTGACATGAATAAGGATATTTCATATTTTCAAGTTCAGAACCCATCACCTGCTATGTAAAAGAGACAGAAGAATGCACAATGGTCAATGCTATCTGGGATCCTTGGGACATCCCTACCCTAAACCCTAACCTTAACCCCTACCTTAACCATTTAAAATGTCAACTTCAACGGGCTAGGGACGTCCCAAGGATGTATCTCTACCTGGAAATACATGGTCTAAGTGATTGATAGTTGGTATTCAGCAGTCATAAAGCCTTATTTACTTTAACGAACTACTAAAATAGTGATTTTGTCAGACAGCATAGACAGCAGCTCTACACATTATTGACTGACTGATCCATTCATCCTTCCATCCCTCCTCAGCCTTCCTCTCCTCTGAAGACCCAGTGAGGGTGGAGCTCAGTCAGAGAGCTGTTGAGGGACTGGTTAGGAAGAACACTTCTACAGCCAGAGAGGTGAGAGGTCACACATGGTTTAGATGGTAAATATTTATGTCCCCTTAGTGGTTCATCACGTCAGCAAAAGGGAATATGTTCCATCTATGTTCATTTACATTAGTGCAAATTGTCCACTGATATTGGTGTAATTTCTCACTCCTTTTGGCTGTATGAAAGTTAATTTCCCCTCAGACACACACATTTGTTCTTTGATATTATGAAGGTCATTTGTGTCAAATGTACTTTTCCCCTCATTCACCCCATCTCTTTACATTGCTTATGTATATTCAGTGGCCTGACTGTGTCAAAGGCCCATCCCGGTAGATCTGAACCTAATGCAGCTTGGAGTGATCGGATGACAGAAGTCACATGTAGGTGCCAGGTGTAACTGAGGCCATAGATGCTCCATATCCATTACTTTGAGTGTTTTATATAATATAACTAAATGTGTTTCTGTGTTGCAGGGACAGTCAAGAAATGGAACAGCAAGGCCACAGAACATGACATAAGCAGAGCTGTGGGAGACCACCTCAAGCCCCTGGTAGAGCCGGGGGTGGTGTTTACCACTCCACCACGCCTTCAGCAGGCTGGAAAAGTGGGATTGATCTGGTTGATCCATTTGTTTGTTTCAATGTTTAATAGTTGAATCCTTTGTTGATTTCAACACTATTTTTGATATACATCATTTATACTGTTTTTCATACTAAGATGGACCAAGATATATATTTTTTGTTTAAAAAAATTACATGTATTTAACTAGGCAAGAACAAATTCTTATTTACAATGACGGCCTACCGGGGAACAGTGAGTTAACTGCCTTGTTCAGGGGCATAACAGATTTTTACCTTGTCAGCTTGGGGATTCAATCAAGCAAATTTTCAGTTACTGGCCCTACGCTCTAACCACTAGGCTACCTGCTGCCCAAAATATGTGTTGCTTTTGCAAGAGTCTGTTGATTGGTCGGTCATTGGGTTGATTCATTTCGCAATATATTCAAATCAAGCTTTATTTATATAGCAAATTTCAGACATGGCTTCACGGAAAGAAAAAAATGAATAAAAACTCACATTTACTACATAACAAACTTAAGGATAAAAAACAAGATTAAATGGAAGACTAATGAACATTCTAAGGAAATGCCATTTGATTAAAATATTAACAATATGATGCAACGTCCAACCCAAAATAGAAGTTTGTTTGTTGTTACGTTCCCCAGCAGGAAACCAGAAATGTCCCTTAAACAGAAGAGGAACTAACAAAGAGTCACTGACAACAACCACAACTAAACAGGTGGGTTTTAGGAGGGGCTCTGAAAGACACTATGGGGGTGTCCACTGGAAGTTGACTAGTAACAACAACTGGGACCTAAAAGACACCCACCATGAGACCCACTAAATCTGCCCAAGAAGAGGAAAACAAAAGAAAAACCCACACCAAACTTAAAGACAGGAAGTAAACCAAAAAGGTGGAGCAACTAAAGGTGTTGACTCTCCACATGTATCAAGACAACTGGAGCACTGGGCCAGACACTCTTAAATAGAACCTGGACCAGCTCAGGTGAAACACCTTCCCACTAACGAGATGGACAAGCCAGCACAGGTGTAACACATACTGACTAACGAAGTGACACCAATCAGTGCGTCCTACGTGCTAACGAGCTAGACGGGCTAACGAGCTAGACGGGCTAACGAGCTAGACGTGCTAACGAGCTAGACGTGCTAACGAGCTAGACGTGCTAACGAGCTAGACGTGCTAAAGTCCAACCTCAAAACATAAATGGAAAAACCAAAGCCTGTAACACCTTCCCCCTTAAGACAACAAATATATCCTACATTTCTTTTGGACAAATTTGCTCACCACCAACAGAAAACAACTTCCATTTCACATTATAATCAACTACAATGATTCACCTTCACCAATATAAACATGGTGTCTACTGGATGTCAACAATTAAAAACAAGAAAAAAACACGTATTTCTAAATAATAATATACAATAGTATTATTTGTTTCTCCTTTTTCTTTCTATAGAATCCTAAAACTCACTAGCTTCTAGAACTCTCGTCTTCCTAAATCCCACTAGCTTCTAGAACACTCGTCTTCCTAAATCCCACTAGCTTCTAGAACTCTCGTCTTCCTAAAACTCACTAGCTTCTAGAACACTCGTCTTCCTAAATCCCACTAGCTTCTAGAACACTCGTCTTCCTAAAACTCACTAGATTCTAGAACTCTCCTCTTTCTAAATCCCACTAGCTTCTAGAACTCTCGTCTTCCTAAAACTCACTAGATTCTAGAACTCTCCTCTTCCTAAATCCCACTAGCTTCTAGAACTATCCTCTTTCTAAATCCCACTAGCTTCTAGAACTCTCGTCTCCTTGGAACGAGCCCAAACAAAACTCATCTCAATACGGAAAAACATGCAGTCAAAATAAATAAAGATCCATAGCAACGCACTAGCTAAACGCAAAACACAAATCTTATATCCATTTGGGGGGAAATCAGGTTGAACCTGCTCTTGAAACTAACACAACAAAACAAAAAACACATGGAAATGGAGATATATTTTACCTCACTGGTTAGAGGACAACCTGCAGAAGACAGTCAGCTACATTTTGGAGTGATGCATTTAAATGTAGGGGTCCCTAAACAAAGGAACACAACACCTATTTGTCATAACTCATCGATGTCATGTGGATTTTTTTTTCTTTTTACCGTTGTTTTACCAGTTAAGTTGACTGAGAACACATTCTCATTTACAGCAACAACCTGGGGAATAGTTACAGGGGAGAGGAGGGGGATGAATGAGCCAATTGTAAGCTGGGGATGATTAGGTGGCCGTGATGGTATGAGGGCCAGATTGGGAATTTAGCCAGGACACCGGGGTTAACACCCCTACTCTTACAATAAGTGCAATGGGATCTTTAATGACCTCAGAGAGTCAGGACACCCGTTTAACGTCCCATCCAAAAGACGGCACCCTACACAGGGCAGTCACTGCCCTGGGGCATTGGGATATTGTTTAGACCAGAGGAAAGAGTACCTCCGACTGGCCCTCCAGCAGCATCTGGTCTCCCATCCAGGGACTGACCAGGACCAACCCTGCTTAGCTTCAGAAGCAAGCCAGCAGTGGGATGCAGGGTGGTATGCTGCTGGCAATCAATTGTGCGAAAGGAGGAAGATGAGGTTACACGTCCTGTTAAAACGAACAGCTCAAAAACCACACGGAATCTGGGAGTAATGTGTACATCCCTGGTTAGAGGACAATTTGTAGAAAACAGCTCACTACATTTTGAAGTGTTGCGTTTTGATTCAAGTGGGTCACCAACATGGTAAGTGTAACACAACTCTTTTTTTGTCCGTTATTTTTTTGTTAGTCACTTTTTGTTAAATCTCATAAATAGTAACTCTACCATTTCAGAGCCTGGATTTTCCCCCTGAGGCTAATATCCATATCATGTTGAAATCAATAGAACAGGGGACAAACGTTTAGGGTTCTACATTGTGACATCATTAAAATACTCCTACTACAATGTTAAAACATTCTACATTGTGAGATTTCATTTCATTGATATCATGAAACAATTCCTTCATGTATGTATTTTCTGATGTTTGATCAGAGATCTTTTATCAGAGTATCTCTTGTCACACTGATCACAGCTATAAGGCTTCTCTCCTGTGTGTGTTCTCTGGTGAAGAGTCAGAGTGCTCAATGCAGCAAAACTCTTCCCACATTGACCACAGCTATAAGGTTTCTCTCCTGTGTGTGTTCTCTGGTGCACTGTCAGCACTCCAGATCGACCAAAACTCTTCCCACATTGATCACAGCTATAAGGTTTCTCTCCTGTGTGTATTCTCTGGTGTGATACCAGATGGCCAGATTGACCAAAACTCTTCCCACATTGACCACAGCTATAAGGTTTCTCTCCTGTGTGTATTCTCTGGTGTAGAGTCAGATTGCCAGATCCTGTAAAACTCTTCCCACATTGATCACACCTATAAGGTTTCTCTCCTGTGTGTATTCTCTGGTGTAGAGTCAGACTAAGAGATGCAGCAAAACTCTTCCCACATTGACCACAGATATAAGGTTTCTCTCCTGTGTGTGTTCTATGGTGCACTGTCAGCCCTCCAGATACACCAAAACTCTTCCCACATTTATCACAGCTATAAGGTTTCTCTCCTGTGTGTGTTCTCTGGTGTATTGTTAGATAGCTAGATGTAGTAAAACTCTTCCCACATTGATCACAGCCGTATGATTTCTCTCCTGTGTGAATTCTTTTATGTATTTTAAGGTTTGATGAAGAGTTGAATCTCTTCCCACAGTCAGAGCAGCAGTGAGTTCTCTTCCCTGTGTGTCTCTGCTGGTGTTTATTGAGGTGTTCTGATCTGGAGAGACTCTTCTCTGCCTCGTCAGCATCATGAGGTTGTTGAGGCTCCCCAGAGGATCCAAGATAGTGAAGTATCTCTCCTGTGTGAACAACAAAGTCAGACAGATGATTAAAGGCCCACAACAGCGGTAATCCACTGTAAAAGGTGATGCCAACAGCGGAGCCATGATGTTGGACAACAATTGACGTCTGTAATGAATGTTAGAATTATTTGATATTTGCCTTAAAATGAGCAAGAATAGTCATATTTGGTCTTGTTTTCACATTAGTAGTAACATCAATGATTGTAGGCTAGAAATAAGTTATTAAAGTTGATGAAACTCTAAGCAGTGTGCCAGACGACTTTTGGTCTCCAATATAGGCCCCTTTCTGTGTTTGCTAAAATTGTGGCATGAGGGCGATGCACATGCAATTTGATTGCAGAAACTCCTCCCTGCTAATGAGGAAACCGATAGTTATGGATGTACTATATCTGCCTGGAGCAAAAATGGTGAGCAAAGATTTTAGTTTTTCACAATGTATTCTGAATGTGAATGGGGGAAAACTCAGGGGAGTAACCTCCATTTCCAGGTTGCTTATGAGTTCATTTCACACTACTTCGGATTATAATTGTAAGGATATTTGAATGTCCTGTTTAATATAATGCTTGCTAAAGCATTAAGAATTATGTGTAATTATTGAAGAACCGCGTTAATGACAGTATCCATTTGGGTGTTGTCAATAAAGTTAAGATTTTATTTATTTATTTAACCAGGTAGGCCAGTTGAGAACAAGTTCTCATTTACAACTGTGACCTGGCCAAGATAAAGCAAAGCAGTGCGACAAAAAAACAACAGAGTTACACGTTGGATAAACAAACGTACAGTCAATAACACAATAGAAAAATCTACATACAATGTGTGCAAATGGAGTACGGAGGCAAGGCAATAAATAGACCATAGTAGTGAAGTAATTACAATTTAGCAAATTAACACTGGAGAGATAGATGTGCAGATGATGATGTGCAAGTAGAAATACTGGTGTGCAAAAGAGCAAAAAAGTAAATAAAAACATGGGGATGAGGTAGGCAGTTGGATGGGCTATTTACAGATGGGCTGTGTACAGCTGCAGCGATCGGTAAGCTGATCAGATAGCTGATGCTTAAAGTTAGTGAGGGAGATATATGTCTCCAACTTCAGCGATTTTTGCAATTCGTTCCAGTCATTGGCAGCAGAGAACTGGAAGGAAATGCGGCCAAAGTAGGTGTTGGCTTTGGGGATGACCAGTGAGATATACCTCCTGGAGCGCGTGCTATGGGTGGGTGTTGCTATGGTGACCAGTGAGCTGAGTTAAGGCGGAGCTTTACATAGCAAAGACTTATAGATGACCTGGAGCCAGTGGGTTTGGAGACGAATATGTAGCGAGGGCCAGCCGACGAGAGCGTACAGGTCGCAGTGGTGGGTGGTATATGGGGCATTGGTGACAAAACGGATGGCACTGTGATAGACTGCATCCAGTTTGCTGAGTAGAGTGTTGGAGGCTATTTTGAAAATGACATCGCCGAAGTTAACCTGTTAGGCTAGGGGGCAGTATTGACACGGCTGGATAAAAAAACATACCCGATTTAATCTGGTTACCACTCCTACCCAGTAACTAGAATATGCATATACTTATTACATATGGATAGAAAACACCCTACATTTTCTAAAACTGTTTGAATGGTGTCTGTGAGTATAACAGAACTCAAATGGCAGGTCAAAACCTGAGAGATTCCTTTACAGGAAGTGGCCTGTCTGACCATTTCTTGAACTTCTTTTCCATCTCTATCATTTACTAAGGATCTCTGCTCTAACGTGACACTTCCCACGTCGTCCATAGGCGCTCAGAGCCCGGGAAAAAACAGAATGTCGTCATTCCAGCCCCAGGCTGAAACACATTATCGCCTTTCTCAAGTGGCCGATCAAGGGACACTGGGCTTAGGCGCGTGACCCGACCGCCCCCGCCTTTGGGAATTTTTCCTCTGTTTGCCGAAAAGGAGATTCCCTGTCGGAATATTATCGCTTTTCTACGAGAAAAATGTCGTAAAAATTGATTTTAAACAGCGGTTGACATGCTTCGAAGTACGGTAATGGAATATTTAGAATTTTATTGTCACGAATTGCGCCATGCGCGCGACACTTCTTTACTATTTCGGATAGTGTCTGGAACGCACAAACAAAACGCCGCTATTCGGATATAACGATGGATTATTTTGGACCAAACCAACATTTGTTATTGAAGTAGCAGTCCTGGGTGTGCATTCTGACGAAGACAACAAAAGGTAATCAAACTTTTATAATAGTAAATATGATTATGGTGAGTGCTAAACTTGCCGGGTGTCTAAATAGCGAGCCCGTGATGCCTGGGCTATGTACTTAGAATATTGCAAAATGTGCTTTCACCAAAAAGCTATTTTAAAATCGGACATATCGAGTGCATAGAGGAGGTCTGTATCTATAATTCTTAAAATAATTGTTATGCTTTTTGTGAACGTTTATCGTGAGTAATTTAGTAAAATGTTAGCGAATTCCCCGGAAGTTTGCGGGGGGTATGCTAGTTCTGAACGTCACATGCTAATGTAAAAAGCTGGTTTTTGATATAAATATGAACTTGATTGAACAAAACATGCATGTATTGTATAACATATTGTCCTAGGGTTGTCATCTGATGAAGATCATCAAAGGTGAGTGCTGCATTTAGCTGTCTTCTGGGTTTTGGTGACATTATATGCTGGCTTGAAAAATGGGTGTCTGATTATTTCTGGCTTGGTACTCTGCTGACATAATCTAATGTTTTGCTTTCGTTGTAAAGCCTTTTTGAAATCGGACAGTGTGGTTAGATTAACGAGAGTCTTGTCTTTAAATAGCTGTAAAATAGTCATATGTTTGAGAAATTGAAGTAATAGGATTTTTAACGTTTTGAAAATCGCGCCACAGGCTGCCAGTGGCTGTTACGTAGGTGGGACGAATTCGTCCCACCTAGCCCATAGAGGTTAACCTCTATGGGCTTTTTACATGCTAATGTAAAAAGCTGGTTTTTGATATAAATATGAACTTGATTGAACAAAACATGCATGTATTGTATAACATAATGTCCTAGGAGTGTCATCTGATGAAGATTATCAAAGGTTAGTACTGCATTTAGCTGTGGTTTTGGTTTTTGTGACATATCAAACGCTGTTTAAAATCTATTTTTATGCTACTTTTCTCGTAAAATAGCGATAATATTACAACCGGGCAACGTTGTATTCATTCAAAGGCTGAAAGAAAAAAAAATTGAATTCTCGTGAACGCGCATCTCAGTCTCACTGTCCCCAGGCTGACTGATCACAAACAGAGCTGCTGTACTTTGCCCAGAGACAGCAGACACCCCATTCCACTTTCTGGTGGCTTTAGAGAGCAAATGGAAGCCTTAGAAAGTGTCACGTTACAGCACAGATGCTGTAATGTCGATAGAGATGCAGAAGGACAACAAATTATCAGACAGGGCCTTCCTGTATGGAATCTTCTCAGGTTTTTGCCTGCCATATGAGTTCTGTTATACTCACAGACACCATTCAAACAGTTTTAGAAACTTTAGAGTGTTTTCTATCCAAATCTACTAATTATATGCATATTCTAGTTTCTGGGCAGGAGTAGTAACCAGATTAAATCGGGTACGTTTTTTATCCGGACGCGAAAATACTGCCCCCTATCCCAAACAGGGTAAACTATCATTATAACATCATGGATGAATTCTAGAATATACTATATAGCCTAGAAACCTGGTTAAACTATCATTATGACCTCATGGATGGCCAGTCCTTGTATTCATAGTGTAGTGAATTCAGGGGGAGGCCCTGAGCTGAACTCAAACCTGGGTCCAGTGACTGTCAAGCCAACACCTTATAACTGTTACGCCATGATTATCTGAACTTCTTGACGAGGTCCCTATGAATTTGAGAGTGGTTACATTTCTCCTTCCCCCATCCCTCAGCTGTTTACCAAACCAAGTCTCTGGGCAGCCATTTTGTTTCTGTTTAAAAACTAGGTTGCCCCTTTAAAAAAGCCACACAATCAATCAACCAATCTGCAGTTCATACAATAACAAAGCTGTCATTCCACCACTGTTTTGGTAATAAGATGATTATGGGTCTGGAGAAATGTAACTACTTTCAAATTCATAGACTGACCTATGGATGCAAGGACTGACCATCCATGATATCAACATTATAGTTTTAACTATGTTGAGGCTATACAGTGTTGATTACATTTCTAAACATTGGAGTAAAAAAAGTTTCTTTGGGGGTTCTGATGGGGTACAACAGTTGAACTAAGCTCATGAGGCATGTTATATTCTTCAAGAATCAATGGCTATAAATTAATAATTATAAAGTCACAATATGGATGTAGCAATTGCAGATTTCCCCTTTAACACCACACATCAGTTCAACAACTGCAGAGTTTGTGCCTCTGTATTTAAGACAGTACTTACTAGTGTTTATCAGGGCCCGTTCATCGTTAAAACCATTGGATGCCTTAACATGCCTTTGGGAAACCGGGCCCAGATATCCAGATTCCTCCTCTTCTTCCTTTTTCGATGTGACAGTCATCTCCCCCTCCCCGTCTTCCACTCCATAAACTGCATCTTCCTCCTCTTCTTTCACAGTAACATCCTCCTCCTTCACTCTGAACGCATCTTCCTCTTCTTTTACTGCAACGTCTTTCAATTCTTCTTTCACTGTAACAGCCTCACCCTCCACTTGTTTTTGTATTGTAACATCTTTCTCCTCCTCTTTCACAAGAGCTTCTTTCTCCGTCCAGCAGACCTCTTCTTTAGCAGGAGAGTAGCTTAGTGAACGCATGGTCGGAGATGTTAGCTAGCTAGGCTAATGCTAACTTAACCAGCCCGCTAGCTGAATAATAACAACAACACCGTAAATATGAAATTAAATCGGATAACTAACTAGACGACAGAAGTGGGTTTAAAACACAGTGGCTAATATCCCCTAAAGCATCTAAAGAGCTTTATTGGTTCGGCTATTTTGTCTAGCAAGCTACCGAGGTGGCTGACTAACTGTTGTTGCTGTTGAACGAAGCGTTCCGTCCACTAGATTTTACGTCACACCAACAGCATTACCTTAAATTCCCACACCGCCATCTGCTGACTGGAGTGGGTAACGCAGTTGAGTAAAATGTATATTATAATGTTCAGACAAAAAGTTAAACGGTAGGAACTTCCTGAATTGGAATTATCCCTCTACACATGTACTGCACTGGAATTATCCCATTGGCTGGCAGAAACGTGCAGTTTCGTTTTTATTGGGCCATCAAAGCTGTGTCAGGGATTTTTGTGATTGGTTCCATTTCAGTCACATGTGCATAAGGGAGAGGTGGTGTCTGATGTCTGCAGGTCAATGCAACTGAGAAATATGATCCTTGTAACTATTCTCTGTGAATATCAGCAGTGGTAATGATTGTGAAATATGATCCTTGTAATTATTCTCTGTGAATATCAGCAGTGGGAATGATTGTGAAATATGATCCTTGTAATTATTCTCTGTGAATATCAGCAGTGGGAATGATTGTGAAATATGATCCTTGTAACTATTCTCTGTGAATATCAGCAGTGGTAATGATTGTGAAATATGATCCTTGTAACTATTCTCTGTGAATATCAGCAGTGGGAATGATTGTGAAATATGATCCTTGTAACTATTCTCTGTGAATATCAGCAGTGGTAATGATTGTGAAATATGATCCTTGTAACTATTCTCTGTGAATATCAGCAGTGGGAATGATTGTGAAATATGATCCTTGTAATTATTCTCTGTGAATATCAGCAGTGGGAACAGTGAGAGACTAGTTGATTATAGACTAACAGTCTGAAGGACACAATTTATGTTATTCTGGTTAAACAGTGGGAGACAAGTTTATTATGGACTAACAGTCTGAAGGACACAACTCATGTTATTCTGGTTAAACAGTGGGAGACTAGTTGGACTAACATTTTGGACACACTTATTCCATTTTTTACATATTTTTTTTTAACTATTTTCTACATTGTACAATAATAGTGACAACAATAACACTATTGGCATTCTCTCAACCTGCTTCATGAGGAATTCATCAGGAATGCTTTTCCAACAGTCTTGAAGGAGTTCCAACATATGCTGAGCACTTGTTGGCTGCTTTTCCTTCTTTTCCTTCTCTGCGGTCCAACTCATCCCAAACCATCTCAATTGGGTTGAGGTCGGGTGATTGTGGAGGCCAGGTCATCTGATGCTACATATCGCTGTCCTTCTTGGTCAAATAGCCCTTACACAGCCTGGAGGTGTGTTGGGTCATTGTCCTGTTGAAAAACAAATGATAGTCACACTAAGTGCAAACCAGATGTGATGGAGTATCACTGCAGAAAGATTACAGGTAACTTATTAAATATTTTGTAGTCATGTTGGGCGAGTTGGAACCGGTGTTTTTCTGGATCAAACGCGCCAAATAAATTGACATTTTGGAGATATAACGACGGAATTAGTCGAACAAAAGGACCATTTGTGATGCTTATGTGACAAATTGGAGTGCAAACAAAAGAAGATCTTCAAAGGTAAGGCATGAATTATATCGTTGTTTCTGAGTTTTGTGTCGCGCCGGGCGGTCTGAAATATGATTGTCTGTGTTTGTTTGATGGGGTGCTGTCCTCAGATAATCGCATGGTTTGCTTTCACCGTAAAGCCTTTTTTGAAATATGACACCGTGGCTGGATTAACAAGAAGTCAAGCTTAAATTTGACATATTGCATGTGTATTTTCAAGAATGTTAAATATTTACAATTCTGTAGTTTGAATTTGGTGCCCTGCACTTCACTGGATGTTGGCCAGGTGGGAGGCTACCGTCCCACGTACCCTAGAGAGGTTTAAATAGCCATCACGTCAGCAAAGGGAATATGTTCCATCATCCATGTTTATTAACATTAGTTCAAATTGTCCACTCATATTGGTGTAATTTCTCACCCCTTTTGGCTGTATGAAAGTTAATTTCCCCTCAGACACACACATTTGTTCTTTGTTATTACCCGAGCCACTGCCTGTTCAGCCTGCTATCATCCAGAAGGCGAGGTCAGTACAGGTGCATCAAAGCAGGGACCGAGAGACAGAAGCTGTTTTTCAATCTCAAGGCCATCAGACTGTTAAATAGCATCACTAACACAGAGGCTGCTGCCTACAAACACAGACTTGAAATCATTAGTCACTTTAATAATGTTTACATATCTGGCATTACTCATCTCATATGTATATACTGTATTCTACACTATTCTACTGTATCTGTCTATGTATTACTCATCTCATATGTATATACTGTATTCTATCCTATTCTACTGTATCTGTCTATGTATTACTCATCTCATATGTATATACTGTATTCTACACTATTCTACTGTATCTTAGTCCATGTATTACTCATCTCATATGTATATACTGTATTCTATTCTACTGTATCTGTCTATGCAGCTCTGACATTGCTCGTCCATATATTTATATATTCTTATTCCATTACTTAGATTTGTGTGTATTAGGTATTTGTTGTGAAATTGTTAGATATTGCTGCACTGTGGGAACTAGGACAAGCATTTCGCTACACCCACAATAACATCTGCTGAACCCCTGTATGTGACCAATAAGATTTGATTTGTTATGAAGGTAATTTGTGTAGAATGTATTTTCCCCACTCATTCACCCCATCTCTTTACATTGCTTATGCATATTCAGTGGTCTGACTGCGTCCAGACTATGTCAAAGGCCCTTCCTGGTAGATCTGAACCTAATGCAGCTTGGAGTGATCGGTTGACAGAAGTCACATTCAGGTGCCAGGTGTAACTGAGGCCATAGATGCTCCATATCCATTACTTTGAGTGTTTTATATAATATGACTAAATGTGTTTCTGTGTTGCAGGGACAGTAAATAAATGGAACAGCAAGACCACAGAACATGACATAAGCAGAGCTGTGGGAGACCACCTCAAGCCCCTGGTAGAGCCGGGGGTGGTGTTTACCACTCCACCACGCCTTCAGCAGGCTGGAAAAGTGGGATTGATCTGGTTGATCCATTTGTTTGTTTCAGTTTGCAGTAGTTGAATCCTTTGACGTATTGTTGAATTAAACATTTATCTTCAACAAATGCACTGGGTTGGTTGAAAAGTGATACTAAACGTACATACCAGCACTATTTTGACATAGTGGGAGATATACTGAATTTATACTTTTTTCATAATAAGATGGACCAAGATACGTATTGGTTTAGCAAGAGTCTGTTGATTGTCAGTCATTGGGTTAATTTCTTTTGCAATATGTTCAAATCAAGCTTTATTTATACAGCACATTCCAGACATGGATGCTTCACAGGAAAAAATAATAAAACAATGAAAATAAACAGAAATATTTACCACAACAAACATAAGATTAACAACTGAAAGACGAATTAGCATTCTAAGGAAAATCCATTGATTAAAATATTAATTGGATGCAACATCCAACCCAAAATATAAGCATGTTTTTAGGAGGGGTTCTGAAAGACACTATGGGGGTGTCCACTAAAAGTTGACTAGTAACAACAACTGGGACCTAAAAGACACCCACCATGAGACCCACTAAATCTGCCCAAGAAGAGGAAAACAAAAGAAAAACCCACACCAAACTTAAAGACAGGAAGCAAACCAAAAAGGTGGAGCAACTAAAGGTGTTGACTCTCCACATGTATCAAGACAACTGGAGCACTGGGCCAGACACTCTTAAATAGAACCTGGACCAGCTCAGGTGAAACACCTTCCTACCAACGAGATGGACAAGCCAGCACAGGTGAAACACCTTCCCATATATTCCTTCCCTATATACACAATATACACAAACATCTCCCACAATAATCATATTACTTGTAATTTTTTAAACAAGCTCCTTAAACTGCACAAGCAGCAATAAATCACTGATATCGATTAGGGGGGAAATCAGGTTGTACGTGCTGTTGAAACTAACACAACTAAAAAACACATGGAAATGGGAGATATATTTTACCTCACTGGTTAGAGGACAACCAGCAGAAGACAGTCAGCTACATTTTGGAGTGATACATTTAAATGTAGGGGTCGCTAAACAAAGGAACACAACATTTATGTCATCACTCATCGATATCATGTTGAAATCAATTGTGTGAGAGGAGGGAGATGAGGTTGCACGTCCTGTTAAACTAACAGCTCAAAATCCACATGGAATATGGGAGTAATGTGTACATCCCTGGTTAGAGGACAATTTGTAGAAAACAGCTAGCTACATTTTGAAGTGTTGCATTTTGATTCCAGTGGGTCACCAACATGGTAAGTGTAACAGCTCTTTTTGTGTTAGTCACTTTTTGTTAAATCTCATAAATAGTAACTATTCCATTTCAGAGCCTGGATTTTCCCCCTGAGGCTAATATCCATATCATGTTGAAATCAATAGAACAGGGGACAAACGCTCAGGGTTCTACATTGTGACATCATTAAAATACTCCTTCTACAATGTTTAAACATTCTACATTGTGAGATTATATCATTGATATCATGAAACAACTCATTCATGAATTTTCTGATGTTTGATCAGATGTCTTTTATCAGAGTATCTCTTGTTACATTGATCACAGCTATAAGGTTTCTCTCCTGTGTGTGTTCTCTGGTGTAGAGTCAGAGTGCTAGATGTAGTAAAACTCTTCCCACATTGATCACAGCTATAAGGTTTCTCTCCTGTGTGTGTTCTCTGGTGTTGAGTCAGAGTGCTAGATGCAGCAAACCTCTTCCCACATTGACCACAGCTATAAGGTTTTTCTCCCGTGTGTGTTCTTTGGTGTATCTTCAGTTCGCCAGATTGAACAAAACTCTTGCCACATCGAGTACAGCTATAGGGTTTCTCTCCTGTGTGTCTTCTCTGGTGCATCTTCAGTTCTCCAGATTGAACAAAACTCTTCCCACATTGAGTACAGCTATAGGGTTTCTCTCCTGTGTGTCTTCTTTGGTGTATCGTCAGATGGTTAGATTTTAAAAAAAACTTCCCACATCGAGTACAGCTATAGGGTTTCTCTCCTGTGTGTGTTCTCTGGTGAAGAGTCAGATTGCGCAAGCAAGTAAAACTCTTCCCACACTCATCACAGATATACGGTTTCTCTCCTGTGTGTATTCTCTGGTGTGATATCAGGCTGCTTCGATGAGTAAAACACTTCCCACATTGATCACAGCTAAAAGGTTTCTCTCCTGTGTGTGTTCTCTGGTGTAATTTCAGGCTGGTTGAACGAGTAAAACTCTTCCCACATTCATCACAGCTAGAAAGTTTCTCTCCTGTGTGTATTCTCTGGTGTGATATCAGGCTGCTTCGATGAGTAAAACTCTTCCCACATTGATCACAGCTAAAAGGTTTCTCTCCTGTGCGTGTTCTCTGGTGGAATTTCAGGCTGGTTGATTGAGTAAAACTCTTCCCACATTCATCACAGCTATATGGTTTCTCTCCTGTGTGTGTTCTCTGGTGTGTTATCAGGTTGCCTAGCTGAGTAAAACTCTTCCCACATTGATCACAGCTAAAAGATTTCTCTCCTGTGTGTGTTCTCTGGTGTAATTTCAGGCTGGTTGAACGAGTAAAACTCTTCCCACATTCATCACAGCTATAAGATTTCTCTCCTGTGTGTGTTCTTTGGTGTACAATAAGATGGCTAGATGTATCAAAACTCTTCCCACATTGAGTACAGCAATAAGCTTTCTCTACTGTGTGGCTTCTCCGATGAATTTTAATGCCTGATGAGGTGAATCTCTTCCCACAGTCAGAGAGGTTAATTATCTTCCCTGTGGGTCTCTGCTGGTGTTTCTTGAGGAGTTCTGATCTGGAGAGACTCTTCTCTGCCTCGTCAGCATCATGAGGTTGTTGAGGCTCCCCAGAGGATCCACGATAGTCACGTCTCTCTCCTGTGTGAACAACAAAGTCAGACAGATGATTAAAGGCCCACAACAGCGGTAATCCACTGTAAAAGGTGATGCTAACAGCAGAGCCATGATGTTGGACAACAATTGACGTCTGTAATGAATGTTAAAATTATTTGATATTTGCCTTAAAATGAGCAAGAAAAGTTATATTTTGTCTTGTTTTCACATTCGTAGTGACATTGATGATTGTAGGCTAGAAATAAGTTATTCATGTTGTTGAACCTCTAAGCAGTGTGCCAGACGACTTTTGGTCTCCAATATAGGCCCCTTTCTGTGTTTAATAAAATTGCGACACGAGGGCAATTTGATTGCAGAAACACCTCCCTGCTAATGAGGAAATCACTAGTTATGGATGTAGTATATCTGGTAATGAGGAAACCACTAGTTACGGATGTAGTATATCTGCCTGGAGCAAAAATGGTGAGCAAAGATTTTAGTTTTTCACGATGTATTCTGAATGTGAATGGGGGAAACTCAGGGGAGTAACCTCCATTTCCAGGTTGATGATGAGTTCATTTCACACTACTTTGAATTATAATTGTAAGACTCATTTGAATCTCCTGCTTAATATGTTTGTGTTATTGTCGCAAATCAACTGCTTTATACTTAAAAAAACACTTCAACCAGTAAAATGCTCTTTGGCTTTTCCATCAGCCTGACAATGAGGGTTTGTACACTCTTTGCCAAATTGGCCCATAACTTCACCTAACAACAATCATACCTATGTAATGAACGAAGAAGCACTTTGGTTGTTGTTGCATGACACACATAGTGTCCTCTAGGACCCATAACAATAACATAGACCTACTGTAGGACCCATAACAACAACATAGACCTACTGTAGGACCCATAACTTCACCTAAAAACATAGACCTACTGTAGGACCCATAACTTCACCTAACAATAACATAGACCTACTGTAGGACCCATAACTTCACCTAAAAACATAGACCTACTGTAGGACCCATAACTTCACCTATTAACAACATAGACCTACTGTAGGACCCATAACTTCACCTAACAACATAGACCTACTGTAGGACCCATAACTTCACCTAACAACATAGACCTACTGTAGGACCCATAACTTCACCTAACAACATAGACCTACTGTAGGACCCATAACTTCACCTAACAACATAGACCTACTGTAGGACCCATAACTTCACCTAACAACATAGACCTACTGTAGGACCCATAACTTCACCTAACAACATAGACCTACTGTAGGACCCATAACTTCACCTAACAACATATACCTACTGTAGGACCCATAACTTCACCTAACAACATATACCTACTGTAGGACCCATAACTTCACCTAACAATAACATAGACCTACTGTAGGACCCATAACTTCACCTAACAATAACATAGACCTACTGTAGGACCCATAACTTCACCTAACAATAACATAGACCTACTGTAGGACCCATAACTTCACCTAACAACATATACCTACTGTAGGACCCATAACTTCACCTAACAACAACATAGACCTACTGTAGGACCCATAGCTTCACCTAACAACATAGACCTACTGTAGGACCCATAACATCACCTAACAATAACATAGACCTACCGTAGGACCCATAACTTCACCTAACAATAACATAGACCTACTGTAGGACCCATAACTTCACCTAATAACAACATAGACCTACTGTAGGACCCATAACTTCACCTAACAATAACATAGACCTACTGTAGGACCCATAACTTCACCTAACAACAACAGACCTACTGTAGGACCCATAACTTCACCTAACAATAACATAGACCTACTGTAGGACCCATAACTTCACCTAACAACAACATAGACCTACTGTAGGACCCATAACTTCACCTAACAATAACATAGACCTACTGTAGGACCCATAACTACACCTAACAACATATACCTACTGTAGGACCCATAACTTCACCTAACAATAACATAGACCTACTGTAGGACCCATAACTTCACCTAACAATAACATAGACCTACTGTAGGACCCATCATTTATTTTTTTATTTCACCAGGTAGGCTAGTTGAGAACAAGTTCTCATTTGCAACTGCGACCTGGCCAAGATAAAGCATAGCAATTCGACCCATACAACAACACAGAGTTACACATGGAATAAACAAAACATACAGTCAATAATACAGTAGAACAAAAGAAAACAAAAAGTCTATATACAGTGAGTGCAAATGAGGTAAGTTAAGACAATAAATAGACCATGGTGGTCAAATAATTACAATAAAGCAATTAAACACTGGAATGGTAGATGTGCAGAAGATTAATGTGCAAGTAGAGATACTGGGGTGCAAAGGAGCAAGATAAATAAATAAACACAGTATGGGGATGAGGTAGGTAGATAGATGGGCTGTTTACAGATGGGCTATGTACAGGTGCAGTGATCTGTGAGCTGCTCTGACAGCTGGTGCTTAAAGCTAGTGAGGGAGATATGAGTCTCCAGCTTCAGAGATTTTTGCAGTTCGTTCAAGTCATTGGCAGCAGAGAACTGTAAGGAAAGACGACCAAAGGAGGAATTGGCTTTGGGGGTGACCAGTGAGATATACCTGCTGGAGCGCATGCTACGAGTGGGTGCTGCTATGGTGACCAGTGAGCTGAGATAAGGCGGGGCTTTACCTAGCAGAGACTTGTAGATAACCTGTAGCCAGTGGGTTTGGCAACGAGTATTAAGCGAAGGCCAGCCAACGAGAGCGTACAGGTCGCAGTGGTGGGTAGTATATGGGGCTTTGGTGACAAAACGGATGGCACTGTGATAGACTGCATCCAGTTTGTTGAGTAGAGTGTTGGAGGCTATTTTATAGATGACATCGCCGAAGTCGAGGATCGGTAGGATGGTCAGTTTTACGAGGGTGTGTTTGGCAGCGTGAGTGAAGGATGCTTTGTTGCGATATAGGACGCCGATTCTAGATTTAATTTTGGATTGGAGATGCTTAATGTGAGTCTGGAAGGAGAGTTTACAGTCTAACCAGACACCCAGGTATTTGTAGTTGTTCACGTATTCTAAGTCAGAGCCGTCCAGAGTAGTGATGCTGGACGGGCGGGCAGGTGCAGGCAGCGATCGGTTGAATAGCATGCATTTAGTTTTACTTGCGTTTTTTTTTACATAGATGGCAATAAAAGTTACTTTTAGATTTGTATAATTTTCATTTAGATAGAATGTAGATTAATCACAGGCAATGATTTTGAGATACTATTATAAATGAAATGAAACTGTTCCAGTAAAATGTACATATGAAAATCACAACTGGCACACAGATTGGTAGAAATGGTCAGATAACTTGCCACTCAGCTGATGTAAGAAGGGCTATATAAATACATTTGATTTGATGATGGAATATTTGATTATTTTGACTGCCAGAGCGAGTCTACCTCTGAAAATAACATACAGTCCTTGGACCTTGAGGAGTAACGGGGGCAGCAATCAGCAGTAGAAACAATAACAAAGCGTACTCCCTGCCCGTTTCAGTAAAAAGCTGAGGGATGGAGCTGGAGAAATGTAACCATCCATGATATCAACATTATAGTTTTAACCATGTTTTGAGGATATACAGTGTTTGTTAATATTTCCTGACAAACATTGGAGTAAAAAAATGCTTATATTTTGGGTTCTGATGGGGTACGACAGTTGAACTAAGCTCATGAGGCATTTATAAGTGAATTCTTCAAGAAACAGATGGGTACATATCATTAATGTATAAGTCCCAAAATGGATGTAACAACTGCTGATTGCCCCTTTAAGAGAACATCTTGGGCTAATCTAATAGGAGATATTGAGGACTACAGTATTTCAGGCATTGTCATTGGATGCATTTGATCAATTGTTAACGTTTTGTTGATGGTCCACTCTTGATGTTCTACACGTTACAGTGTAGCTTCAGCCATTCCTACAGAACAACATTAAAGTGTAGAACCCCTTTACTGCATATTGGTTCAACGACTGCAGAGACGGTACTTACTGGTGTTAAACAGATCTCCAACCTCCTCTTCTTCCTCCAATGTGACAGTCATCTCCCCCTCCTCCCCTTTCACTCCAAAAACTGAATCCTCCTCTTTCTCTGCCGCCTCTTCTTTTACAGTAACATCCTCCTCCTCTTTCACTCTGAACGCGTCTTCCTCTTCTTTCACTGTAACGTCTTTCTCTTCTTCTTTCACTGTAACAGCTTCACCCTCTACTTGTTTTTGTATTGTAACATCCTTCTCTTCCTCCTCCTCTTTCACAAGAGTTTCTTCCTCCGTCCAGCAGACCCCCGCTTCTTTAGCAGGAGGAGAGTAGCTTAGTGAACTCATGGTCGGTATGTTAGCTAGTTAGCATTAGCGACTAGCTTAGTTCTAAGCTAACTTAGCAAACCAGCTAGCTGACAAACAACGTAAATATATCATTAAATGGGCCAACAAGTACATACGACAGAAGTGTGTTTAATACACAGCGACTAATATACACCAAACCAGTGTAAAGAGCGTGAATGTTGTAGCTATGTTTGCTAGAAAGCTACCGAGGTGTCTGACTAGTTGTTGTTGTTGAAGGAGCGTCCCGTCCACTAGATTATACGTCACACTGGCAGCATCGCCTGAACCTAAAAGACGCACATCGCCATCTGCTGACTGTACTGGGCAACGCAGTTGAGGAACCAAACGTTTATTTTTAATTTATTTCATAAACGTTAAATATTATACTAAGTCGTTCAAAGAGAAGCATGTGTTGATTGTTTTAAATTCTCACTCATTAAAAACGAATCAAACTTTACACCCACTACATATTTGCATTGAACCATACTTCTGACATGGATCATTTTGACCCCAGAGGCATATCTTTTATCATAGCCAAAATGTAGTTTATTCAATTCTTAATGACTTTGTCAATCAACTTGTTCTTAATAAATCTAAATCATGGTTTAGTGTTTCTGTATCAATATGGACTTTTAACAAATTCAAATCCTTTGGAGTCATTTTGACCCCAGCCAAAAGCACCTTTGATAAATAGGACGTTTATTTCAAATCAAAATCACATTTTATTGGTCACATCACATGTTGAGCAGATGTTATTGCAGGTGTAGCAAAATGCTTGTGTTTCTAGCTCCGACAGTGCAGTAATATCTAACAAATAATATCTAACAATTTGACAACATATACCCAATACACAAATCTAAGTATTTGAATCTAGGTTTCTCTGTAGATATGACAAATCTGTTGTTCTGCCCCTGAACAAGGCAGTTCTGTTCATAGGCTGTCATTGAAAATAAGAATTTGTTCTTAACTGACTTGCCTAGTTAAATAAAGGTTAACATGTTTTGTTGTTGAAAACTCTACACAATCCCAAAGCAGGTTTTTAGACATTTTTACAAATGTACTTAAGTATTCAGACCCTTTGCTATGAGACTCAAAATTGAGTTCAGATGCATCCTGATTCCATTAATCATCCTTGAGATGTTTCTACAACTTGATTGGAGTCCACCTGTGGTAAATTAAATTGGTTGGACATGATTTAGAAAGGCACACACCTCTCTATATAAGGTTCACAGTGCATGTCAGAGCAAAAACCAAGCCATGAGGTCAAAGGAATTGTCCATAGAGCTCTGAGACAGGATTGTGTCAAGGCACAGATCTGGGGAAAGGTACCAAAAAATGTCTGCAAGAACACAGTGGCCTCCATCATTCTGAAATGGAAGAAGTTTGGAACCACCAAGACTCTTCCTAGAGCTGGCCGCCCGGCCAAACTGAGCAATCGGGGGAGAAGGGCCTTGGTCAGGGAGGGGACCAAGAATCCGATGGTCACTCTGACAGAGCTCCAGAGTTACTCTGTGGAGATGGGAGAACCTTCCAGAAGGACCATCATCTCTGCAGCACTCCACCAATCAGGCCTTTATGGTAGAGAGGACAGACAGAAGCCACTCCTCAGTAAAAGGCACATGACAGCCCACTTGGAGTTTGCCAAAAGGCACCTAAAGGACTCTGAGACCATGAGAAACAAGATTCTCTGGTCTGATTAAACCAAGATTGAACTCTTTGGCCTGAATGCCATGTGTCACGTCTGGAGGAAAATTGGCACCATCCCTACGGTGAAGCATGGTGGTGGCAGCATCATGCTGTGGGGATGTGTTTCAGCAGCAGTGCAAATTGTCCACTGATATTGGTATAACTTCTCACCCCTTTTGGCTGTATGAAAGTTAATTTCCCCTCAGACACACATTTGTTCTTTGATATTATGAAGGTCATTTGTGTAGAATGTACTTTTCCCCACCTCTTTATTTTTTTTTCAAGAGAAAAACTGCTGATGCACATTTCTAAATGACACCTTGTCTATTCTTCTATTCTAACTCTCAACAGTAAGTTTAGACCCCGACTGATTTAAATATATATATATATATTATTTATTACAAACAACACAAGGAAGGGGTAACATTAAAGTATTAGAACATGAAGGACAAACAATACAGCATCAAGACACTATCAAACATGTATCAGTCTGTCCACAACAGAGCCATCCTTATGTGTGAGGGTGCATGTGCATGATAGTGATATATACAGCAGAGCCATCCTTATGTGTGAGGGTGCGTGTGCATGATAGTGATATATACAACAGAGCCATCCTTATGTGTGAGGGTGCGTGTGCATGATAGTGATATATACAACAGAGCCATCCTTATGTGTGAGGGTGTGTGTGCATGATAGTGATATATACAACAGAGCCATCCTTATGTGTGAGGGTGCGTGTGCATGATAGTGATATATACAACAGAGCCATCCTTATGTGTGAGGGTGCGTGTGCATGATAGTGGTATATACAGCAGAGCCATCCTTATGTGTGAGGGTGCGTGGGCATGATAGTGATATATACAACAGAGCCATCCTTATGTGTGAGGATGCGTGTGCATGATAGTGATATATACAACAGAGCCATCCTTATGTGTGAGGGTGCGTGTGCATGATAGTGATATATACAACAGAGCCATCCTTATGTGTGAGGGTGCGTGTGCATGATAGTGATATATACAACAGAGCCATCCTTATGTGTGAGGGTGCGTGTGCATGATAGTGATATATACAACAGAGCCATCCTTATGTGTGAGGGTGCGTGTGCATGATAGTGATATATACAACAGAGCCATCCTTATGTGTGAGGGTGCGTGGGCATGATAGTGATATATACAACAGAGCCATCCTTATGTGTGAGGGTGCGTGGGCATGATAGTGATATATACAACAGAGCCATCCTTATGTGTGAGGGTGCGTGTGCATGATAGTGATATATACAACAGAGCCATCCTTATGTGTGAGGGTGCGTGTGCGTCCCCACAGTTCCCCAATAGCTGTCCCTCAACCTTCCAAGATCCCCCCACAGTTCCCCAATAGCTGTCCCTCAACCCTCCAATATCTCCCCACAGTTCCCCAATAGCTGTCCCTCAACCCTCCAAGATCCCCCCACAGTTCCCCAATAGCTGTCCCTCAACCCTCCAAGATCCCCCCACAGTTCCCCAATAGCTGTTCCTCAACCCTCCATGATCCCCCCACAGTTCCCCAATAGCTGTTCCTCAACCCTCCAAGATCCCCCCACAGCTCCCCAATAGCTGTCCCTCAAACCTCCAAGATCCCCCCACAGTTCCCCAATAGCTGTCCCTCAACTCTCCAAGATCCCCCCACAGTTCCCCAATAGCTGTTCCTCAACCCTCCATGATCCCCCCCACAGTTCCCCAATAGCTGTTCCTCAACCCTCCAAGATCCCCCCACAGTTCCCCAATAGCTGTTCCTCAACCCTCCAAGATCCCCCCACAGTTCCCCAATAGCTGTTCCTCAACCCTCCAAGATCCCCCCACAGTTCCCCAATAGCTGTTCCTCAACCCTCCAAGATCCCCCCACAGTTCCCCAATAGCTGTCCCTCAACCCTCCAAGATCCCCCCACAGTTCCCCAATAGCTGTCCCTCTACCCACCAAGATCCCCCCCACAGTTCCCCAATAGCTGTTCCTTAACCCTCCAAGATCCCCCCACAGTTCCCCAATAGCTGTCCCTCAACCCTCCAAGATCCCCCCACAGTTCACCAATAGCTGTTCCTCAACCCTCCAAGATCCCCCCCACAGTTCCACAATAGCTGTCCCTCAACCCTCCAAGATCCCCCCACAGTTCCCCAATAGCTGTTCCTCAACCCTCCATGATCCCCCCACAGTTCCCCAATAGCTGTCCCTCAACCATTCGAGACCCCTCCCACAGTCCCCCAATAGCTGTCCCTCTACCCACCAAGATCCCCCCCACAGTTCCCCAATAGCTGTTCCTTAACCCTCCAAGATCCCCCCACAGTTCCCCAATAGCTGTCCCTCAACCCTCCAAGATCCCCCCACAGTTCACCAATAGCTGTTCCTCAACCCTCCAAGATCCCCCCACAGTTCCCCAATAGCTGTTCCTCAACCCTCCAAGATCCCCCCCACAGTTCCACAATAGCTGTCCCTCAACCCTCCAAGATCCCCCCACAGTTCCCCAATAGCTGTTCCTCAACCCTCCATGATCCCCCCACAGTTCCCCAATAGCTGTCCCTCAACCATTCGAGACCCCTCCCACAGTCCCCCCTAATAAAAAGACAATTGATTCCATTCCCCACCTCCAAGAACCCCCACAATGCACCAACAACCAAGAGAATGAACTAAAGAGAGAAAAGGAAAAGATAGAAGAAAACAGCAAACAACACAATGCAACAACAATAAAAAGTATATTTAAACAAAGGACATCAAGGACAACTGAAATCATAACAGCAATGCCAACTGTATATGTTTTTGTGCATGTCTGGCTCTATTACATGTATGTGTGTGTTCTTGTATGTGTTTATTTGAATGGGAGTGTGTGTATATGCATGTGTTCCAACACCTGCACGGCATCAGCCTCAGGCAAACCGGCATTAGTTGTAAAAACACTGCCACTTAGTGTCATTCAAATGTACTTTTTATTATGTTTTATTTTGACTTAAAAAAATCAAATAAACTTGTATCTTTTGACCATCATTCTATCTCCTATCATCTATCTACCATGAGGTAGTCACCTGGAATGCATTTCCATTTACAGGTGTGCCTTGTTAAATGTTCATTTGTGGAATTTCTTTCTTTCTTAATGCATTTGAGCCAATCAGTTGTGTTGTGACAAGGTAGGGGTGCTATACAGAAGATAGCCCTATTTGCTGAAAGACCAAGTCTATATTATGGCAAGAACAGCTCAAATAAGCAAAAAGAAATGACAGTCCATCATTACTTTAACACATGAAGGTCAGTCAATACGGAAACTTTCAAAAACTTTGAATGAATCTTCAAGTGCAGTCACAAAAACCATCCATCGCTATGATGAAGCTGGCTCTCATGAGGATTGCCACAGGAAAGGAAGACCCAGAGTTACTTCTGCTGCAGAAGATAAGTTCATTAGAGTTAACTGTGAAGACAACAACTATGCCTATGAGATGGTTTGGGATGAATCGGACCGCAGAGTGAAGGAAATGCAGCCAACAATTGCTCAGCATATGTGGGAACTCCTTCAAGACTGTTGGAAAAGCATTCCAGGTGAAGCTGGTTGAGAGAATGCAAAGAGTGTGCAAAGCTGTAATCAAGGCAAAGGGTGGCTACTTTGAAGAATTTCAAATATATTTTGATTTGTTTAACACTATTTTGGTTACTACATGATTCCATGTGAGTTACTTCATAGTTGTGTTGTCTTCACTATTATTGTACATTTTTTACATTTACATTTTAGTTATTTAGCAGAAGCTCTTATCCAGAGCAACTTACAGTAGTGAATGCATTTTTTTTTGTACTGGCCCCCCCGTGGGAATCTAACCCACAACCCTGGCGTTGCACACACCATGCTCTACCAACTGAGCCACAGGGAAGGCCAACTTAGACAACAGTTAAAATAAAGAAAAAACATTGAATTTGTAGGTGTGTCCAAACAATTGACCGGTACTGAATATGCATTGTGGAGGAGAACTGATCTTAGATCTGTACAAAGGCATAACATCTACAGCAGGAACAACTGTCTGTGTTAAAAAGGCCCAGCTGGATTGAATTGAGCTATTTAAAATGACATATTTGAATGTCAAATGATTTGTTCTGTTTGTCAATACAAGACAGGGCCTGTGGAGGCTTGGCCTATTAGTGGTAGATTTGGGGGAGAATTTGAGTTGGAATAGTGATAGATTTTTGGAGGGACCCTTGTCACTACAGCCAATCAGTGAGCAGCGTCCCTTCCCCCACACCGTAGGCAGTTCTGTTACTCACAACACTTCCCCTGCTTTCCTCAACAATGGAAAATCCCACTGAACTAAAGCCTTGCCATTTCACATCTTTTTTAAAAGATTGGGGAATTTTTTACAATTAGGAAATAATATTTCATGTTTTACTCGTACCTCAGCCAGCATTGTGAATGGTTAGGAAATAATATGTCATGTTTTACTAGTACCTCAGCCAGCATTGTGAATGGTTAGGAAATAATATGTCATGTTTTACTAGTACCTCAGCCAGCATTGTGAATGGTTAGGAAATAATATGTCATGTTTTACTCGTACCTCAGCCAGCATTGTGAATGGTTAGGAAATAATATGTCATGTTTTACTAGTACCTCAGCCAGCATTGTGAATGGTTAGGAAATAATATGTCATGTTTTACTTGTACCTCAGCCAGCATTGTGAATGGTTAGGAAATAATATGTCATGTTTTACTCGTACCTCAGCCAGCATTGTGACTGGTGTCTGATGCGGTGACATACTAGACCATGGCAGTAAATCTAATACTTAGGTGTTTTTAGTCATGCATGAAAGGTCTGGGGTGGTTCTGTGGTTATAAGTTACTGACCTTGGAATACATTTCTGGCCATGCTGGCAGGGTCTGAATCAAACCCATGTCCACCTGGTACACTGACAGGGTCTGAATCAAACCCAATGTCCACCTGGTACACTGACAGGGTCTGAATCAAACCCAATGTCCACCTGGTACACTGACAGGGTCTGAATCAACCCAATGTCCACCTGGTACACTGACAGGGTCTGAATCAACCCAATGTCCACCTGGTACACTGGCAGGGTCTGAATCAAACCCAATGTCCACCTGGTACACTGACAGGGTCTGAATCAAACCCAATGTCCACCTGGTACACTGACAGGGTCTGAATCAACCCAATGTCACACTGGTACACTGACAGGGTCTGAATCAAACCCAATGTCCACCTGGTACACTGGCAGGGTCTGAATCAAACCCAATGTCCACCTGGTACACTGGCAGGGTCTGAATCAAACCCAATGTCCACCTGGTACACTGACAGGGTCTGAATCAAACCCAATGTCCACCTGGTACACTGACAGGGTCTGAATCAAACCCAATGTCCACCTGGTACACTGACAGGGTCTGAATCAAACCCAATGTCCACCTGGTACACTGACAGGGTCTGAATCAAACTAATGTCCACCTGGTACACTGACAGGGTCTGAATCAACCCAATGTCCACCTGGTACACTGACAGGGTCTGAATCAAACCCAATGTCCACCTGGTACACTGACAGGGTCTGAATCAACCCAATGTCCACCTGGTACACTGACAGGGTCTGAATCAACCCAATGTCCACCTGGTACACTGACAGGGTCTGAATCAACCCAATGTCCACCTGGTACACTGGCAGGGTCTGAATCAACCCAATGTCCACCTGGTACACTGACAGGGTCTGAATCAACCCAATGTCCACCTGGTACACTGACAGGGTCTGAATCAACCCAATGTCCACCTGGTACACTGACAGGGTCTGAATCAACCCAATGTCCACCTGGTACACTGGCAGGGTCTGAATCAACCCAATGTCCACCTGGTACACTGCCAGGGTCTGAATCAACCCAATGTCCACCTGGTACACAGACAGGGTCTGAATCAACCCAATGTCCACCTGGTACACTGACAGGGTCTGAATCAACCCAATGTCCACCTGGTACACTGACAGGGTCTGAATCAACCCAATGTCCACCTGGTACACTGACAGGGTCTGAATTAAACCCAATGTCCACCTGGTACACTGACAGGGTCTGAATCAACCCAATGTCCACCTGGTACACTGACAGGGTCTGAATCAACCCAATGTCCACCTGGTACACTGACAGGGTCTGAATCAACCCAATGTCCACCTGGTACACTGACAGGGTCTGAATCAACCCAATGTCCACCTGGTACACTGGCAGGGCCTGAATCAAACCCAATGTCCACCTGGTACACTGACAGGGTCTGAATCAAACCCAATGTCCACCTGGTACACTGGCAGGGTCTGAATCAACCCAATGTCCACCTGGTACACTGGCAGGGTCTGAATCAACCCAATGTTAAGGGGAGGGAAGATTGGTCAAGAGGGTGATGATTATTGTTGTTCTACTGCCTGATTGTTATGCAACAACACTGTTTACAAAAGCTTTGTTAAATCAGCACAACAGTTTTCAGCTGTGCTAACATAATTGCAAAAGGGTTTTTCTAATGATCAATTAGCCTTTTAAAATGATAAACTTGGATTAGCTAACACAACGTGGCATTGGAACACAGGAGTGATGGTTGCTGATAATGGGCCTCTGTACGCCTATGTAGATGTTCCATAAACAATCAGCTGTTTCCAGCTACAATAGTCATTTACAACATTAACAATGTCTACACTGTATTTCAGATCAATTTGATGTTATTTTAATGGACAAAAAAAGTGTTTTTCTTTCAAAAACAAGAACATTTCTAAGTGACTCCAACCTTTTGAACGGAGTGTTAATCATTTTAGAATAAGGCTGTAATGTAACAAAATGTGGAAAAAGTGAAGGGGTCTGAATACTTTCCGAATGCACTGTATTGTTACACCATGTAGGAGCAGTATAGACCTAGTCTGTTCATTATATACATCTACATGATGTATTGTTACACCATGTAGCAGCAGTATGGAGGTACAGTGGGGGACAAAATTGTTGACACCCTTGATAAAGATGAGCAAAAACAACTCTATAAAATAAAGAATTCAAATACTTCTATGTAAAAAAAAGGGTGAATTATATTATTGTATGCTGAAACAATTGCTCAGAGAAAGAGATTTAGTTGAACATGTTATTCTCAAAAGGTAAGGGTCTGAATTACTGCCACCCATGTTTTCAATACTCCAGCACCCTCCCCTTGGGAGGAAAACGACACTGAAATGTTTTATGAGATTAGAGTACACATTGGGTGGGATCTTAGACCCTTCCTCCATACAGAATCTCTCCAGGTCTTTGATTTATTTTGTCTGCGCTTATGGACTGCCCTGTTCAATTCAAACCACAGGTTTTCAATGGAGTTCAAGTCCGAAGACTGAGATGGCCATTGAAAATGTTGATTTTGTGCTCAATTAACCATTTCTTCTTGGATGTTGATGTGTCTTGCTGGAAGATCCACTTATGGCCAAGTTTCAGCCTCCTAGCAGAGAGGTAACCAGGTTTTGGGCTAAAATATCCTGGTAGTGGGTAAAGTTTATTTATTTATTTTATACAGTAATTTTTTCTCATCTTTATCAAGGGTATCAATAACTAGGTGCTTATTTTGATATGTAGTTATTTGACTGAATCAGAAATACAGATGTGGAGTAGATGTAGAGTTTGTTTAAAATTCTCATAAAAAAATCTTAACTAATCAAACAACACTTGTTGCTCTTTGTACGTGTTGATATAATATTAATATTTAATGGAGAGGAAAAAAACGTTTCCCTAAACTGCTTTATAATATTATAATTCAATGAAGAATAAAAATAGTTTTCCATCCTCAACTGCGTTTCCTCCCTCCAGACAGCAGATGGCGATATGTGTCTTTCAGGCGATGTTTCTAGTGTGACGTATAATCTAGTGGACGGAACGCTTCTTCAACAACTGCAGCCACCTCGGTAGCTCGCTAGCCGACAAAGTCTGAACATTCAAGTTCTTTAGACACTTTCCCGGTTTAACTGTAACTGTGATTTAAACATACTTATGTGTAAACAACTAGCTACCCCATTTAATGTAATATTTACGTTGTAAGTCAACTAGCTGGCTGGTTAAGTTAGCACTAGCCTAGCTAGCTAACATCCCCGACCATGCGCTCACTAAGCTACTCTCCTCCTGCTAAAGAAGAGGTCTGCTGGACGGAGAAAGAAGCTCTCGTGAAAGAGGAGGAGGAAGAGGAGGCTGTTACAATACAAAAACAAGTAGAGGGTGAGGCTGTTACCGTGAAAGAAGAAGAGAAAGACGTTTCAGTGAAAGAAGAGGAAGACGCCTTCAGAGTGAAAGAGGAGGAGGATGTTACTGTGAAAGAAAAGGAGGAAGATGCAGTTTTTGGAGTGAAAGATGAAGAGGGGGAGATTACTGTCACATTAGAGGAGGACGAAGAAGAGAAGACTGGAGAACTGATTAACACTAGTAAATACAGTGAGTACTATCTAATAAAACAGGGACATTGATCTGATTAACACCAGTAAATACAGTGAGTACTATCTAATAAAACAGGGACATTGATCTGGTTAACACCAGTAAATACAGTGAGTACTATCTAATAAAACAGGGACATTGATCTGATTAACACCAGTAAATACAGTGAGTACTATCTAATAAAACAGGGACATTGATCTGATTAACACCAGTAAATACAGTGATTACTATCTAATAAAACAGGGACATTGATCTGATTAACACCAGTAAATACAGTGAGTACTATCTAATAAAACAGGGACATTGATCTGGTTAACACCAGTAAATACAGTGAGTACTATCTAATAAAACAGGGACATTGATCTGATTAACACCAGTAAATACAGTGAGTACTATCTTATAAAACAGGGACACAAACTCTGCAGTTGTTGAACTAATGTGTGATTTTTAAAAGGGCATTCTACACTTGAATATATTTTTGTACAGTATGAATTGTCCATGAAGTCCTCCAGGGATTTTTAAACTTTTCCTGTTGAAAAGTGATATATAAATACAGTAAAGTATAAACACACTAATGGGAAACAAATAAATGTTTTGAGCAAAATAGTGTTTTTTTTAACAACTGCAAACTAGAAGGAGTGAGTGATGTCATAGTAAGGCCTTCAAGGAGTTGGCTTGATGGGAAGTCGTGATGTCATCCAATAGGAGGCTGATCTTCATGTGAATATTCATTATTCTTTTTAAAATCCTTCCTGTTCTGTCAAGTTGGTTGTTGATCATTGCTAGAAAGCCATTTTCAAGTCTTGCCATAGACTTTCAAGACGATTTAAGTCCAAACTGTAACTAGGCCACTCAGGAACATTCAATGTCATCTTGGTAAGCTCCTCCAGTGTAGATTTGGCCTTGTGGTTTAGGTTATTGTCCTGTTAGGACAGTTTTTTGTATTCAGATCTCTGAAATGCTCTCTACCTACGTAACATTTAGTGTCTCCTTATGTTACGCTGGCAAAACAGTTTTTATGGGCACAGAAATCCTAAATAATTTCAGAGTTTGCTAAATCCAATGGTTCTAACCGAGAGTCACCTTAACTTTATTGACAACACCCAAATAGATACTGTCATTAACATCGTTCTTCAATAATTACACATAATACTTAATACTGTAGCTGTTTAGTTACAGTCACATGTTCAACTATCATCAGCTGATCCAGGAAATCATTTTCTGAATGGCAGTCACATGACAAACATCAGGACATGCAACAACAACCAAAGTGCTTCTTCATTCATTACTCTGGTAAAGACAGTTATGCCGTTCTCCATGTTGGATCCAACATCCCTAACAAATCGATATTTATAATGTGTTATTGTCTGCTTGATTTACAGTAGGGTCTTGTTAGTCTGTTTGGACACAGAGATACTTCGCTCATAATGTGTAGAGAACTGTTCCTTGATGGATAGGCTATTGTACAACACACAGAGCTATTTTCCTTTATTCAGGACATTTAGAATGACAACACATTACAGAGTAGCCTAGTGGGATTATTCACAAAATTATCTGGTGATCAGGTTATGAATTGTCATGACAAAAACATTTTAGTTTCCATGTTTTACCTGAAATATTAAATGATTTATAGTCCTAGGTCTATGTTATTGTTAGGTGAAGTTATGGGTCTTACAGTAGGTCTACGTTATTGTTAGGTGAAGTTATGGGTCCTACAGTAGGTCTATGTTATTGTTAGGTGAAGTTATGGGTCCTACAGTAGGTCTATGTTATTGTTAGGTGAAGTTATGGGTCCTACAGTAGGTCTATGTTGTTGTTAGGTGAAGTTATGGGTCCTACAGTAGGTCTGTGTTGTTGTTAGGTGAAGTTATGGGTCCTACAGTAGGTCTATGTTATTGTTAGGTGAAGTTATGGGTCCTACAGTAGGTCTATGTTATTGTTAGGTGAAGTTATGGGCCAATTTGGCAAACAGTGTACAAACCCTCATTGTCAGGCTGATGGCAAAGCCAAAGAGCATTTTACTGGTTGAAGTGTTTTTTAAGTATAAAGCAGTTGATAACACAAACATATTAAGCAGGTGATTCAAGCGAGTCTTACAATTATAATCCATATTTAATGTGAAATGCACTCATAAGCAAACTGTAAATGGAGGCTATTTTTGCTGTCAGTCTATGAGAACTCCCCTGAGTTTTCCCCCACGGTGGTGAATTAGTGAATAGACACAGAGCTTAATGTGAGTTTCCTTGAGTAGCACTCCTGATCTTGTGCTGTAATATTCAGAATACATTGTGAAAACTAAAATCTTTGCTCACTATTTTTTGCTCCAGGCATATATACTATATCCATAACTAGTGGTTTCCTCATTACCAGATATACTACATCCATAACTAGTGGTTTCCTCATTACCAGATATACTACATCCATAACTAGTGGTTTCCTCATTACCAGATATACTACATCCATAACTAGTGGTTTCCTCATTACCAGATATACTACATCCATAACTAGTGGTTTCCTCATTACCAGATATACTACATCCATAACTAGTGGTTTCCTCATTAGCAGATATACTACATCCATAACTAGTGGTTTCCTCATTACCAGATATACTACATCCATAACTAGTGGTTTCCTCATTACCAGATATACTACATCCATAACTAGTGGTTTCCTCATTAGCAGATATACTACATCCATAACTAGTGGTTTCCTCATTACCAGATATACTACATCCATAACTAGTGGTTTCCTCGTTACCAGATATACTACATCCATAACTAGTGGTTTCCTCGTTAGCAGGGAGGAGTTTCTGCAATCAATTTATGTGTGCATCACCCTCGTGCTGCAATTTTATTAAACACAGAAAGGGGCCTATATTGGAGACCAATAGTTGTCTGGCACACTGCTTAGAGTTTCAACAACTTTAATAACTTATTTCTAGTTACCACTATTGTGAAAACAAGACAAAATATGATTGTTGCTAACTTGACTATCTTAATGGTCAAATAATTTAACAGACATCAATTGTTGTACAACTTCATGGGTATAATCTGGGCATCACCTTTTACCTCAAATAAACAGTGGATTTCTGCTGTTGTGGGACTTTAACCGTCTGTCTGACTTTGTTGTTCACACAGGAAAGATACTGAACTATCGTGGATCCTCTGGGGAGTCTCAACAACCTCATGATGCTGACGAGGCAGAGAAGAGTCTCTCCAGATCAGAACACCTCAAGAAACACCAGCAGAGACCCACAGGGAAGAGAACTCACTGCTGCTCTGACTGTGGGAAGAGATTCACCTCATCAGCAAGCTTTAAAATTCATCAGAGAACACACACAGGAGAGAAATCTTATAGCTGTGGTCAATGTGGGAAGAGTTTTGATCAAACTGGAGAGCTGACGATTCACCAGAGAACACACACTGGAGAGAAACCTTTTAGCTGTGATCAATGTGGGAAGAGTTTCACTACATCAAGCATTCTGACTGTACACCAGAGAACACACACAGGAGAGAAATCTTTTGGCTGTGGTCAATGTGACCAGAGATACTCTGATAAAAGATCTCTGATTAAACATCAGAAAATACATGGAGTTGTTTCATGATATCAATGAAATAATGTCACAATGTAGAATGTTTTAACATTGTAGAAGGAGTATTTTAATGATGTCACAATGTAGAACCCTAAACGTTTGTCCCCTGTTCTATTGATTTCAGCATGATATGGATATTAGCCTCAGGGGGAAAATCCAGGCTCTGAAATGGAAGAGTTACTATTTATGTGATTTAACAAAAAGTGACTAACACAAAAAGAGCTCTGTTACACTTACCACGTTGGTGACCCACTTGAATCAAAATGCAACACTTCAAAATGTAGCTAGCTGTTTTCTACAAGTTGTCCTCTAACCGGGGATGTACACATTATTCCCAGATTCCGTGTGGTTTTTGAGCTGTTAGTTTTAACAGGACGTGCAACTTCATCTCCCTCCTCTCGCACAATTGATTTTAGCATGATATCGATGAGTTATGACAAATAAGTGTTGTGTTCCTTTGTTTAGCGACCCCTACATTTAAATGCATCACTCCATAATGTAGCTGACTGTCTTCTGCAGGTTGTCCTCTAACCAGTGAGGTAAAATATATCTCCCATTTCCATATGTTTATTTTTTAGTTGTGTTAGTTTCAACATCATGTACAACCTGATTTCCCCCCTAATCGATATCAGTGATTTATAGCTACTTGTCAAAACAACAGCGTTTTTGGTGCTTGTGCATTTTATAAGGTGCTTGTTTTAAAAAATACAAGTAATATGATTATTGTGGCAGATGTTTGTGTATGTAGCACATTTTATGTTTTCAATTTATCACAAACTGTTTCCGCATATTGGTTAATGATTTGGACACGTTTAAACTGTGTTTTGACATTGGGGATATCCCACCTAGCAACATGTCATTGAAAATAAGACAATCAAATATTTCATATTTACATGTAACATTTAGTACTGATAATTATTTATGCAACCAACTGACAATTTTGGGGTTTTTGGTACAATTATATTGACATTGTTGCCCTGCTTTTAGAATATCAGGGTTCATTCTCAGATGTGCCAACCCAAATGTACTGGAGCATGACATTGGGGACTGGACCCCGATCCAACAACATGCCTATCTAGTGAACCCTGAAAAGGGAGAGAAGCTCCGCAGTGAGGTGGAAAGTTACTACGGATATTGCAGGAGTTTCCTCTTGAAATCAGACATGTCTGTGATAAGGACAACTTGGTTTCTGATTGTCTCAAGGGTGGGCAGTCAAAAAGATTTGTGTTTTCCTCTTTTGGACGACTTGGTTCCTGATTGGGGTGATGAGAGTTCTAGAAGCTAGTGAGTTTTTCAAAAAATAAGGTTGTAGAAAAATATATATTTAGAAATATGTTTATAGGGGGGGGGTCATAAACCTCTATATTTAACACAGTCTATTCAGGTCCTTCAGTAGATTCAGAGAGGGGAAGAGAGAAAGGTATTTATGGGGGGGGGGGGGGGGTCATAAACCTTACCCACAGGCCAACGTCATGACAGTGTTGTGTGTGGGTATTATCAAACCCTAAAGTAAAAACAAACAAAATATGTCCAGGCCTTTTCCATTTTGGTAGTTTACAGCCTCAATCTCACTCACCCAAGATTATAGCCCCAGGAAACATTCCAAAGAGAGACAATGAAATCCCCATTTTCCCAAAGACAAACACAAAACACTTCGTTAGCATTCATTATACAACTGATTCAGAAACCCAAAAGTTAACTACAAACAAAACCTAATGATAATTCCACTGTACTCCCTCATCATTAATTATTAGTTTTAATCTGCATCAATTGTATATGCATGCTTAATTGACCCTTAGACACAATTATCCTGGTATCATTACTAGACCAATGTCCAACAAATATGTGATAGCTTTTTCACCTTTGGATTGTTCAGCAATATTTAATCCCAGGCATTTAATAAAATGTAGTTTGAGACGTGTTCTCTCATGTCGCCTTTAACATACATACTTCAGTTGACTTTCATCCGTCCTGGAGGAAAGAATCCTACTCAAACACATCAGATAATACAATGTTTAATTAAGTGAAAACAACACCAAAAATAAACAGTAAACAAACCCATAACCTCTTTCCAGCAATCAAATCATTTCAACCTGTAGCATAAATTTAGTACAACAATCCTTGTTTAACAAATCTAAAACCTTTCAAAAAATGTGTGCTGTCTCATCAGCGTAAGAATCAAAACAAACTTTTTTCCATTCATAATATACAATCTTTTAATTCCCCAAAGGTCAATACTGTTCAGCTCATACATGAATGATCTTCCTTCTGTCTGTACAGGGTCTGAAGTTCCAATGTATGCAGATGATACAGTGATAAATGCATGCAATTAACAAACAACCTACACAAAAACTCACTACTGTAACGGTTCAGATGACAAAGTTGCTAAGAGACTCATGTTTGCATCTCAATAAAATTAAAAAACACCAAACACAGTCTGCATGTTCCTTACAAGGAAAACAACTGATGCCCCTGAGACAGATGTCTATTGTATCAGGGGAAAAGTTCCAGGTGGTATCTGATTTTAAGTTCCACGGCATCATACTTGATTCCAACCTCTCTTTTAAAAGCAAATGAAAAAAATGTCTTCAAATAACCATATGCAACCTAGCTAATTTCCAAAACATATGAAATTGTTTTACTACAGAAGTAACTAAACTATGCTTCAAGGTCTCAGAGCGAGTAACGCTATTCGCGCGCACCACCGCTAACTAACTAGCCATTTCACATCGGTTACACTCACCCCCTCACAAAGCTCGTCCTCGCGCTATCTTACGTCTTACAGGAACGCGCATACCGGCCAAGCACACGCACAACTGTGATGAATTTGCCCTGTCCCTGTAAATATAAAATTAACTCCACCTGTAATTCACTGTACTGTCCTGACATTGTTCCACGTAATGGAAACAGAGTATAATGTTTAAATACATAAACTTCCTTTTGTAATTCACTGGTGTTACCTAAACATTCAAACCAAGAATCAATAACCAGCTTCACATCACAAAATGCTTCCTTCCAGCCAAACATAGCCCAAGCATAGCTCAGCGCACATAACCAATTCTCTTCTCATCTTTTGTTTTACCCGTAAGCAAAAATATAACCCACTACTCAACCAACGTTCTGCCTTACCTCTATAGTAAGATTAAAACCAATGTTCCAACTGTATCTCTTTCGGCTTCACATTTTTGAAATGTCTATGACTTTATATGTACCATGTAAATCGCCAAATTTATATAATACTTAATACAATTTATTACTACTCCCTATCCGCTCATTATAATTCATTAGATTTCGGTAACCTTCTCTTCATTTTAAACTAAACAAGCCATCAAAACGTTCGGTTTATATCTTAAACAACCACCATCAACCTTATGGTTCCATTCAAAACATAACAATAAAATTTTAGTCCCATAGTGCATGGGCTGGGATCCGAACCCAGGCCTCCCGCGTGGCAGGCGAAAATTCTACCACTGAACCACCAATGCTATTGCTTGGAGGTGCAATTTCGGTGGTTATGTCCAACTCCGTCACAATGTTTACAGGGTGTATAACAGTTTCTTGCGAGATGTCCCGTCCTATCGCAGTTAAAACACCGCTTCACTCCGTCTTTGTCAGCGTATCTCCCTGTTTTTCCCCTTCTGTCTACGGAGTCTCTGCTCCTCCCCGCTATTTCTCCTAGGTTTGTTATCAGGTACTCTGTTACCCCGACAGTTACGGTTAGTTGCTCTATCTCAACCGATTCACTCTTTTTGCAGTTTCGACCTATTTTATTGCAGTGTTTACACAGAACCTCACATTCTCTAGCAAAATGACCCGGTTTGTGACAGTTAAAGCATCCATCTCCCCCTTTCTTTTGTCTATTCCCATCCGGACTTTGGTTATGGTAAACGGGTCTACCGGGGGCTCTGGGTGGTGCAGCACCACTTACACGCTCTCGACCCCACGTTCTTATCATTATATCTCCCTTTGTTTCTATCCACTTTTTTAATAAAGTGGCTACATCCTGTCCTCCTCCCTGTGTCTCTTCCTCTTTACCTCCCTCGGCTCCCTGAGGACTAGCATATGGGGGAGGGGGTAAAGTTACGGGCGGCACTTGATATAGTTGCCTCCGTCCCACTACCACCACCTCGCTATCTGGTTTCTCCCGCCACCCCTGGTCAGCCAGGGAGGGGTATAATATGGTTTTAGATGTTGTCTCTGTGTGAGCCGTGGGAGTCCTCTCTGTCTTTTCCTGTTCCTCCTCGTTACTTTGTTTTTCTTTCCCCATTTACTTAAGCTTCTCTATCATTATCAGTCCTATTCTCTCCTTCTGTCTGGCTTTCTCCATTGCTTCCATAAATTTACCTTCTCCGGGTTATCCCGCTTTCTTCCATTTCCCCTCTGCTTTCTGAATTTTCCGCTTCAATGCTCCCAGTATTCTACCTGGCTCACCTTCTGTGGGAACTCCATCAGGAGACAATACCCAACCATCCTCTATCCAATCCATATAGAGTTTCTCTCCTCGTCTCTTCTATTCTTTCCCTCCGTTGATTTCCAGCGTGGATTTTAGAGCCTGTAATACTCTCTCCGCTTCTTCACTGATAGTCATATTTTAGTTTTACTGCATTATTTTCATTTTTATTTCTGACCAATTCGATAATTAGTCCCTTATTTAAAGCACGTTAACTATTTATTTAAATCCACTTATTTCAACCTATTTAGTTAAACTCGGTTCTTATTTTAACCTAATTATATGGAACCGGAGTTATTCAATACAATTCAAATATCACTCCATAACATTTCAAACCAATTATTTAAACCCGTGTTTTACAGTGTCAAGCTTCAAACATCAACTAATTTGATAACTCTCCAGTCGAGTCAACAATATCTCTCATTTAAACCATATATTCTTCAGACCCAACCACTCCCGCAGTATGGGCCTTGCCAATAGCCACAATTATCGTCCTATCTAAAATATTCCTCCCGTCTTTTATTGCTTTTTCGTTAATAATTTCAAACAGTAAACTATTCCCTATTATTCCACGCCTAAATGTATCATATTATTTTATTTCCAATCCTTTTATTATACCATTATTCTCTTATCTTTAAATCCTCAATTCAGTATTCCTCTTTTATTTCGCCTTATAACCTCACCTCCTTTCCCAAGAATTACTCTACCGAACCCAACCGCACCTTTATATGAACGAATCTTGCCTGTCATCCAGTATTCTTATCTAAAATTTCACGATCATTGTCGGGGTAATTCCTTGAACCTAACCGCACTTTTATATGTACGAATCATTACCGATACCAATTACAAACCCAATTATTCTCTATCTAAAATTTCCCGATCGAACCTAACCGCATTTCTATATGTACGAATCATTGCCGATACCAATTACAAACCCAATTATTCCCTATATCATCGAACCTAATCGTATCCTTCCTTACGAATCTCGCCGATAGATTTCAGTATTCTCCCTGAACCTAACCGCACCTTTTATATTTTACGGATCTCGCCAGGTGCAAAATACTCAAAGGTACCATTAATAACAACACATCTACCACAGGTTTGCATTTCACAATGGTGACTATCAAATTTCTTATCTACTCATAATAATTCATAATTTTGTTCACTTACATCGAACAGGTGCTTCACAAAATTAATTTGGTTAAAGCCAATATGCAGATCTTTAGTTATTATAACAATAGGTGTCTGCTTACCTGTTTTTAGTAGCCCGGACAATTTGTAAAGTACACCGTTTCCCCGAAAGCGAAGTCCAATTGGCTGATTAAATGCTCAGCGTAAACGTCCTATATACCAGACCGTCGGGGTTCACCATGTTAATGTTGCGACAGTTCGTTTCTGGTAACAGAACAAAATAGTCAGCACATAGTAACTTCTGATTTAGCTGTACTTTAATTAATGCAAACACGTGCGTGGTATATGTGTGGTTCGTGTATATATACGGTCTCACTGTTTTACCTCGCAGGGCAAAACAGAGAAGAGGACGACACATCCTATTGTTCTGTCTTTTACACTGACAGAGATAGTTCCTGCTCAATGCTGGCCTGTCCGAGGGAGGAGGAGCGTGGTTTAAACTTGCTCCTCCTGTCGTCGGCGTGTAGGCTGATAACCAGCGTCGTGACGCACTTCCTGTTGCCGGTTGTAGTTCTTCTTGTCTTCAGTTGATTTACTCGCAGTTCATATACTTAATATTGTAGCATAGCTTCCCCAGTATATTATAAAGGTTATGCATACAAATAGCCAGTTCAACCCTAACAATTGTTACACCATGTAGGAGCAGTATAGACCTAGTCTGTTCATTATATACATCTATATGATGTATTGTTACACCATGTAGCAGCAGTATAGACCTAGTCTGTTCATTATATACATCTACATGATGTATTGTTACACCATGTAGGAGCAGTATAGACCTACAGCAGCTGGCTACTTATTTATATGTTGTTTGACTGAATGAAACTGCCTTAAATGTGCTGTAGTAAACATTTTTTATTCTCACTAATCAATCACCACATTCCTGTCTTTGTATGTCTCAATAGTATTATTTAATTAAATCCATGTAAAATAATCTTTGACTGAATATAAAATGTGATCCTCAACTGCGTTTCCCTCCAGTCAGCAGACGGCGATGTGCGTCTTTCAGGCGATGCTGCCAGCGTGACGTATAATCTAGTGGACGGTTCTTCATAAACAGCTCGTCAACCACCTCGGTAGCTTGCTAGCCAACATAGCCGAAAGATTCAAGCTATTTATACGCTTTCGGTCTATATTAGCTACTGTGTTTTAGACACACTTCTGTCGTATCTACTTGTTAACCTATTTAATTTAATATTACGTTATTTTTTATTAGTCAGCTATAGTAGCTGGCTGGTTAAGTTAGCATTAGCCTAGTCGCTAATGATAGCTAGCTAGCTAACATCCCCGAACATGAGCTCCCTAAACTACTCCCCTCCTGTTAAAGAAGAGGAGGTCTGCTGGACGGAGACAGAAGCTCTGGGGCTGAACATTGTCGTGAAAGAGGAGAAGGAAGAGGAGGATGTTACAGTAAAACAAGAAGTAGAGGGTGAGGCTGTTACAGTGAAAGATGAAGAGAAAGACGTTTCAGTTAAACAAGAGGAAGAAGAGGATGATGCTGTTTTTGGAGTGAAGAAGGAAGGGGAGATTACTGTCACATTGAAAGATGAAGAGGAGGAGATAGGAGATCTGATTAACACCAGTAAGTACCGCCTTCAATTAGTTTTTAACTTTGGATATTCGGAGTTGGCTCGTCAATACCTCTTCAACGGAGGGTCCTGGGATGATGACTGATATGTCCAGAATCAGACGACGTAGAGACAAGCTACCCCTTGTTTTCTCCGTTCCGTTTCCAAAAAGTGACTTAACATATATATTTGAGGAGGGTCTATCTGCTGACTGCAGACTGGGGGGCCACGGCATGTAGTGATTTTAATGTAGTGATGTTTTACTACACACCGTGACCCCCAATAGAGCCATGTGAGAGTTGGGTTGGCTACACCAAAGATTATGGATATACTGACAAGATGTCTCTCCGTCCTGACAAGGGGAGTCGTTGTCCACAAAGCTGCACTGTGGGTTGTCTATCTCCCGCCTATCCTGTCTTTGGATTGGTGGATACATCTTATTATTGTAATCTATTGTTTATATTCTATGAGGGTTGTTGTCGTCAACCGCCTGTATTCAATGGAGAGAGATGCTAAGCTACTAGCATGAATATGCATAGCAATCTGGAGACAACTCCAATAGTGTTTTTATCAAAGTTGTCGGTATGTCACGTGTCCACGTAACAACTTAATCATTACGAAACTTCTGTTAGATCAAGTAAACCTCACGTAGCAAATAAGCCATTCATTTTGTTGTTGACCAAATTCAACACTTTCCACATTGGGTTGATAATTGTTTCCACTTGGATACAACCAACTGTAACCTACTGGCATGACCTAGAGAGATACAACCTACTGTAACCTACTGGCATGACCTAGAGAGATACAACCTACTGTAACCTACTGGCATGACCTAGAGAGATACAACCTACTGTAACCTACTGGCATGACCTAGAGAGATACAACCTACTGTAACCTACTGGCATGACCTAGAGAGATACAACCTACTGTAACCTACTGGCATGACCTAGAGAGATACAACCTACTGTAACCTACTGGCATGACCTAGAGAGGTACAACCTACTGTAACCTACTGGCATGACCTAGAGAGTTACAACCTACTGTAACCTACTGGCATGACCTAGAGAGTTACAACCTACTGTAGCCTATTGGCATGACCTAGAGAGGTACAACCTACTGTAGTCTACTGACATGACCTAGAGAGATACAACCTACTGTAACCTATTGGCATGACCTAGAGAGTTACAACCTACTGTAGCCTACTGGCATGACCTAGAGAGTTACAACCTACTGTAACCTACTGGCATGACCTAGAGAGATACAACCTACTGTAGCCTACTGGCATGTCCTAGAGAGTTACAACCTACTGTAACCTACTGGCATGACCTAGAGAGTTACAACCTACTGTAGCCTACTGGCATGTCCTAGAGAGTTATAACCTACTGTAACCTACTGGCATGACCTAGAGAGTTACAACCTACTGTAACCTACTGGCATGACCTAGAGAGGTACAACCTACTGTAACCTACTGGCATGACCTAGAGAGGTACAACCTACTGTAACCTACTGGCATGACCTAGAGAGATACAACCTACTGTAGTCTACTGGCATGACCTACAGAGTTACAACCTACTGTAACCTACTGGCATGACCTAGAGAGTTACAACCTACTGTAACCTACTGGCATGACCTAGAGAGGTACAACCTACTGTAACCTACTGGCATGACCTAGAGAGTTACAACCTACTGTAACCTACTGGCATGATCTAGAGAGATACAACCTACTGTAACCTACTGGCATGACCTAGAGAGATACAACCTACTGTAACCTACTGGCATGACCTAGAGAGATACAACCTACTGTAACCTACTGGCATGACCTAGAGAGTTACAACCTACTGTAACCTACTGGCATGACCTAGAGAGATACAACCTACTGTAACCTACTGGCATGACCTAGAGAGGTTCAACCTACTGTAACCTACTGGCATGACCTAGAGAGATACAACCTACTGTAGCCTACTGGCATGACCTAGAGAGTTACAACCTACTGTAACCTACTGGCATGACCTAGAGAGATACAACCTACTGTAGCCTACTGGCATGACCTAGAGAGTTACAACCTACTGTAACCTACTGGCATGACCTAGAGCGTTACAACCTACTGTAATCTACTGGCATGACCTAGAGTTACAACCTACTGTAACCTACTGGCATGACCTAGAGAGTTACAACCTACTGTAACCTACTGGCATGACCTAGAGAGATACAACCTACTGTAACCTACTGGCATGACCTAGAGAGATACAACCTACTGTATTCTTTCTACCAATTGATTGGTTGAAATTTTATGACGTGTATTTGTTCATATAGACACACCCCATGTGTTTAATAAAATCAACTGTATGTGCAGAACTTGAATTGAACTGATGCTTCAAGCATTTGATTAAATAATTAACACAAACAAATTACTTGAGGAAGCCAGAGGTCAATATAACCAGAAGAAAATAACCAATTCCCCACCTGCTGCTGGCCTTCGTTAATTCTGACGTTATGCTCCTGAAGTTTCCGGTAAAATAGGCAAACTTTTTCCATTTCCGTTTGAAGTGCCAATTTATCTTACCATTTCTACGATCTGCGTGCCAGTTATGAACGAGTTACAACACCTGTTTGGCTCCTCCACTTCCTGGGTCGGTGAAGTGAGGTATTACATTTAAGGATTAAATCATTTAACCTCTATGGGCTAGGTGGGACGCTACGTAACAGCCACTGGCAGCCTGTGGCGCGATTTTCAAAACCTTAAAAATCCTATTACTTCAATTTCTCAAACATATGACTATTTTACAGCTATTTAAAGACAAGACTCTCGTTAATCTAACCACACTGTCCGATTTCAAAAAGGCTTTACAACGAAAGCAAAACATTAGATTATGTCAGCAGAGTACCAAGCCAGAAATAATCAGACACCCATTTTTCAAGCCAGCATATAATGTCACCAAAACCCAGAAGACAGCTAAATGCAGCACTCACCTTTGATGATCTTCATCAGATGACAACCCTAGGACATTATGTTATACAATACATGCATGTTTTGTTCAATCAAGTTCATATTTATATCAAAAACCAGCTTTTTACATTAGCATGTGATGTTCAGAACTAGCATACCCCCCGCAAACTTCCGGGGAATTCGCTAACATTTTACTAAATTACTCACGATAAACGTTCACAAAAAGCATAACAATTATTTTAATAATTATAGATACAGACCTCCTCTATGCACTCGATATGTCCGATTTTAAAATAGCTTTTTGGTGAAAGCACATTTTGCAATATTCTAAGTACATAGCCCAGGCATCACGGGCTCGCTATTTAGACACCCGGCAAGTTTAGCACTCACCATAATCATATTTACTATTATAAAAGTTTGATTACCTTTTGTTGTCTTCGTCAGAATGCACACCCAGGACTGCTACTTCAATAACAAATGTTGGTTTGGTCCAAAATAATCCATCGTTATATCCGAATAGCGGCGTTTTGTTTGTGCATTCCAGACACTATCCGAAATAGTAAAGAAGTGTCGCGCGCATGGCGCAATTCGTGACAATAAAATTCTAAATATTCCATTACCGTACTTCGAAGCATGTCAACCGCTGTTTAACCTCTTGGGGCTAGGTGGGACGCTAGCGTGCCACCCGTGGTGCACTCCATCAACAGCAGGTGCATTTCAAGAGCGGCAAATTTGAATCCAAATAAATGTCAAAATTCAAATTTTTCAAAAATACAACTATGTTACACCATTTGAAAGATAAACATCTCCTTAATCTAACCACGTTTTACGATTTCAAAAAGGTTTTACGGCGAAAGCATAAATTTAGAGTATGTTAGGACAGTACATTTACAAGAGTTGTGTGTAATGTTTTGTCAAGTCAAAGACAGGGTCACCAAAACCATAAAACCAGCTAAAATGATGCACTAACCTTTTACAATCTCCATCAGATGACACTCCTAGGACATTATGTTAGACAATGCATGCATTTTTAGTTCTATCAAGTTCATATTTATATCAAAAAACAGCGTTTTACTATGGCATTGATGTTGAGGAAATCGTTTCCCTCCAATAACCGGCAGTCAAGTCAGCGTCACAAATTAAATAATTAAAATTAGAAAACATTGGTAAAATATTATATTGTCATTTAAAGAATTATAGATTTACATCTTTTGAACGCAATCAACTTGCCAGATTTAAAAATAACCTTACTGGGAAATCACACTTTGCAATAATCTGAGCACTGCGCCCAGAAAAATACGCGTTGCGATACAGACTAGACGTCATGTTGGGGAGATCTAAAATCGAAAATACTATGTAAATAATCCATTACCTTTGATTCTCTTCATCAGATGTCACTTCCAGGTATCACAGGTCCATAACGAATGTAGTTTTGTTCAAAAAAGCTCATCATTTATGTCCAAAAATCTCCGTCTCGTTAGCACATGATGTAAGCCAGCCGGACTTCTCGTCATGAACGAGGGGAAAAAATATATTTCCGTTCGTTCAAACATGTCAAACGTTGTATAGCATAAATCATTAGGGCCTTTTTTAACCAGAACATGAATAATATTCAAGGTGGACGAATGCATACTCTTTTATAACGTATTGGAACGAGGGTACCCAACATGAACTAGCGCGCCAGGTGTCTAATGGGACATCACCGTTCCATGGCTCTTGTTCGGTCAGATCTCCCTCCAGAAGACTCAAAACACTTTGTAAAGGCTGGTGACATCTAGTGGAAGCAATAGGAAGTGCCAAAATATTCCTAAACCCCTGTGTTTTTCAATGGGATAGGTTTAAAGTCAATACAACACATCAGGTATCCACTTCCTGTCAGAAAATGTCTCAGGGTTTTGCCTGCCAAATGAGTTCTGTTATACTCACAGACACCATTCAAACAGTTTTGGAAACTTTAGAGTGTTTTCTATCCATATATAATAAGTATATGCATATTGTAGTTACTGGGTAGGATTAGTAACCAGATTAAATCGGGTACATTTTTTTTATCCAGACGTGCAAATGCTGCCCCCTAGACCCAACAGGTTAAAATCAATTTTTACGCCATTTTTCTCGTAGAAAAGCGATAATATTCCGACAGGGAATCTCCTTTTCGGCAAACAGAGGAAAAAATCCCAAAGGCGGGGGCGGTCGGGTCACGCGCATAAGCCCAGTGTCCCTTGATCGGCCACTTGAGAAAGGCGATAATGTGTTTCAGCCTGGGGCTGGAATGACGACATTCTGTTTTTTCCCGGGCTCTGAGCGCCTATGGACGACGTGGGAAGTGTCACGTTAGAGCAGAGATCCTTAGTAAATGATAGAGATGGAAAAGAAGTTCAAGAAATGGTCAGACAGGCCACTTCCTGTAAAGGAATCTCTCAGGTTTTGACCTGCCATTTGAGTTCTGTTATACTCACAGACACCATTCAAACAGTTTTAGAAAATTTAGGGTGTTTTCTATCCATATGTAATAAGTATATGCATATTGTAGTTACTGGGTAGGAGTGGTAACCAGATTAAATCGGGTATGTTTTTTATCCAGCCGTGTCAATACTGCCCCCTAGCCCTAACAGGTTAAGGAATATATCCGAGTCTCACGCTCATCACCTGTGGAATGCGGGGCTTCCAGCGAGGTGTGGATTTAATAGTATGTTGTACCTAGTTTCCCTCCTTCAGGGAACAGTAATTATAGTCACAAATCAAATCAAATGTATTTCTTACATCAGCTGATATCACAAAGTGCTGTACAGAAACCCAGCCTAAAACCTCAAACAGCAAGCAATGCAGGTGTAGAAGCACGGTGGCTAGCAAAAACTCCAGAGAAAGGCCAAAACCTAGGAAGAAACCTAGAGAGGAACCAGGCTATGAGGGGTGGCCAGTCCTCTTCTGGCTGTGCCGGGTGGAGATTATAACAGCACATGGCCAAGATGTTCAAATGTTCATAAATGACCAGCATGGTCAAATAATAATAATCATAGTAGTTGTCGAGGGTGCAACAAGTCAGTAACACAAGAGTAAGTGTCAGTTGGCTTTTTCATAGCCGATCTTTGAGAGTATCTCTACCGCTCCTGCTCTCTAGAGTGTTGAAAACAACAGGTCTTTGACAGGTAGCACCTCCGGTGAACAGGTCAGGGTTCCATAGCTGCAGGCAGAATAGTTTGAACTGGAGCAGCAGCACGGCCAGGTGAACTGGGGACAGCAAGGAGTCATCAAGCCAGGTAGTCCTGAGGCATGGTCCTAGGGCTCAGGTCCTCCGAGAATTAGAGAGAGCATATTTAAATTCACACAGGACACCGGAAAAGACAAGAGAAATACTCCAGATGTGACAGACTGACCCTAGCCCCCCCGACACATAAACTACTGCAGCATAAATACTGGAGGCTGAGACAGGAGGGGTCAGGAGACACTGTGGCCCCATCTGATGAAACCCCCGGACAGGGCCAAACAGGTAGGATATTACCCCACCCACTTTGCCAAAGCGCAGCCTCCACACCACTGGAGGGATATCTCCAACCACCAACATACCATCCCGGGACAAGGCCGAGTATAGCCCACAAAGATCTCCGCCACGGCACAGCCCAAGGGGGGGCGCCAACCCAGACAGGAAGACAACGTCAGTGACTCAACCCACTCAAGTGACGCACCCCTCCCATGGACGGCATGGAAGAACACCAGTAAGCCAGTGGATTTAATAGTATGTTGTACCTAGTTTCCCTCCTTCAGGGAACAGTAGTTATAGTCATAACGTGTGGATTTAATAGTATGTTGTACCTAGTTTCCCTCCTTCAGGGAACAGTAGTTATAGTCATAACGTGTGGATTTAATAGTATGTTCTACCTAGTTTCCCTCCTTCAGGGAACAGTAGTTATAGTCATAACGTTATGCTTGTCATATGATGAACTTTAACTTAAATACTGGATCTTGCTGTCGGACAGTTGTTTTGTATATTCAGATCTCCGAAATGCTCTCTAACTACGTAACATTTAGTGTCTCCTTTTGTTACGCTGGGAAAACAGTTTTCATGGGCACAGAAATCCTAAATCATTTCAGTTTACTAAATCCAATGGTTCTAACCGAGAGTCACCTTAACTTTATTGACAACTCCCAAATGGATACTGTCATTAATGCGGTTCTTCAATAATTACACATAATACTTAATACTGTAGCTGTTTAGTTACAGTCACATGTTCAACTATCATCAGCTGATCCAGGAAATCATTTTCTGCATGCCAGTCAAACGTAGTTCTTCATTCATTACACCGGTAAAGACAGTTATGCCGTGCTCCACGTTGGATCCAACATCCCAAACAAATCGATATTTATAATGTGTTATTGTCTACTTGATTTACAGTAGGGTCTCGTTAGTCCGTTTGGAAACGGAGATACTTAGCTCATAATGTGTAGAGAACTGTTCCTTGATGGATAGGCTATTGTACAACACACAGAGCTATTTTCCTTTATTCAGGACATTTAGAATGACAACACATTACAGAGTAGCCTAGTGGGATTATTCACAAAATTATCTGGTGATCAGGTTATGAATTGTCATGACAAAGACATTTTAGTCTCCTTGTTTCACCTAAAATATTAAATGATTTATAGTCCTAGGTCTATGTTGTTGTTAGGTGAAGTTATGGGTCCTACAGTAGGTCTATGTTATTGTTAGGTGAGATTATAGACCATTTTGGCATACACTTAGTGGACAAAACCTCATTGTCAGGCTGATGTCAGGCTGATGGAAAACTAGCCAATGAGCATTTTACTGGTTGAAGTCGTTTTTAAATATAAAGTAGTACATTTGACAATAACACAAATATTATATTAAATCAGGACATTCAAACGAGCCTTACAATTATAATCCAAAGTAGTGTCAAATGATGATAATAATCATAATCAACCTGGAAATGGAGGCTATTTTTGCTGTCAGCCTATGAGAACTCCCCTGAGTTTCCCCCACGGTGGTGAATTAGTGAATAGACACAGAGCTTAATGTGAGTTTCCTTGAGTAACACTCCTGATCTAGTGCTGTAATATTCAGAATACATTGTGAAAACTAATCTTTGCTCACCATTTGTTAAATATATATTTTTTTTCACCCCTTTTTTCTCCCCAATTGGTACTTACAGTCTTGTCTCATTGCTGCAACTCCCATACGGACTCTGGAGAGGCGAAGGTCGAGAGCCATGCGTCCTCTGAAACACAACCCAACCTAGCCGCGCTGCTTCTTGACACAATGCCCATCCAACCCGGAAGCCAGCAGCACCAATGTGTCGGAGGAAACACTGTACACCTGGCGACCTGGTCAGCGTGCACTGCGCCCGGCCCGCCACAGGAGTCGCCAGTGCGCGATGAAACAAGGATATCCCTGCCGGCCAAACCCTCCCCTAACCCGGACGACGCTGGGCCAATTGTGCGTCGCCCCATGGGCCTCCCGGTCGCGGCCGGCTGCAACAGAGCTTGGACTCGAACCCAGAATCTCTAATGGCACAGCTTAGGCCACTTGCTCACCATTTTTGCTCCAGGCAGATATACTACATCCATAACTAGCGGTTTCTGCATTAGCAGGGAGGTGTTTCTGCAATCAAATTGTGTGCGCATCGCCCTTGTCGCAATTTTAGCAAACACAGAAAGGTGCCTATATTTGAGAACAAAAGTCGCCTGGCACACTGCTTAGGAGTTCAACACCTTTTACTTATTTCTAGTTACTACTAATGTGAAAACAAGACTAAATATGACTATTGTTGCTCACTTGACTGTCTTAAGACAATTGTCAAGTCATTTTAACATTCATTACAGACGTCAATTGTTGTACAGTATCATGGCTACGCTGTTGGCATCACCTTTTTCAGTGGATTTCTGCTGTTGTGAGCCTTTAACTATCTGTCTGACTTGTTCACACAGGTGAGAGACGTGACTATCATGGATCCTCTGGGGAGCCTCAACATCATGATGCTGACGAGTCAGAGAAGAGTCTGTCCAGATTCTATCACCTCAAGAAACACCAGCAGAGACCCACAGGGAAGAAATCTATCTGCTGCTCTGACTGTGGAAAACATTGCAAATCTTCATCAGAACTTAAAATACACCAGCGAACACACACAGGAGAGAAATCTCACCACTGTTTTGATTGTGGGAAGAGTTACTCAAGTTTAAAAGCACTAAAAGTACACCTGAGAATTCACACTGGAGAGAAACCGTACAGCTGTACTCAATGTGGGAAGAGTTTTACTCAGTCAAGCAACCTGTTATCACACCAGAGAACACACACAGGAGAGAAACCTTATAGCTGTGATCAATGTGGGAAGACTTATATTTCATCTTGCCATCTGAGTAGACACCAGCGAGTACACACAGGAGAGAAACCTTATAGCTGTAATCAATGTGGGAAGAGTTTTACTCGGCCAGACAGCCTGATAATACACCAGAGAACACACACAGGAGAGAAACCTTATAGCTGTGATCAATGTGGGAAGACTTATATTTCATCTTGCCATCTGACTAAACACCAGCGAGTACACACAGGAGAGAAACCTTATAGCTGTAATCAATGTGGGAAGAGTTTTACTCGGCCAGACAGCCTGATATTACACCAGAAAACACACACAGGAGAGAAACAATATAGCTGTGATCAATGTGGGAAGAGTTTTGCTGCATCTGGCTCTCTGACTCTACACCAGAAAACACACACAGGAGAGAAATCTTTCCACTGTTCAGATTGTGGAAAAATATTCTCAACTTCACAGAATATGAAGAAGCACCAGAAAACACACACAGGAGAGAAACCTTATAGCTGTAATCAATGTGGGAAGAGTTTTACTCGGTCAGACGGCCTGATATTACACCAGAGAACACACACAGGAGAGAAACCTTATAGCTGTAACCAATGTGGGAATAGTTTTTCTACATCTAGCTATCTCACTATACACCAGAGAACACACACAGGAGAGAAACCTTTTAGCTGTAACCAATGTGGGAATAGTTTTTCTACATCTAGCTATCTCACTAAACACCAGAGAACTCATACAGGAGAAAAACCATATAGCTGTACTCAATGTGGGAAGAGTTTTTCTACGTCTAGCTATCTCACTATACACCAGAGAACACACACAGGAGAGAAACCATATAGCTGTACTCAATGTGGGAAGAGTTTTTCTACGTCTAGCTATCTCACTATACACCAGAGAACACACACAGGAGAGAAACAATATAGCTGTAGTCAATGTGGGACAAGATTTTCTTGGCTAACCAGCCTAGTATCACATCAGAGAACACACACAGGAGAGAAATCTCCTAGCTGTGATCAATGTGGGAAGAGATACTCTGATAACAGATCTCTGATTAAACATCAGAAAATACATGAAGGAGTTGTTTCATGATATCAATGAAATAATGTCACAATGTAGAATGTTTTAACATTGTAGAAGGAGTATTTTAATGATGTCACAATGTAGAACCAAAAAGAGCTGTGTTACACTTACCATGTTGGTGACGCACTTGAATCAAAATGCAACACTTCAAAATGTAGCTAGCTGCTTTCTACAAATTGTCCTCTAACCAGGGATGTACACATTATTCCCAGATTCCGTGTGCTTTTTGAGCTGTTCGTTTTAACAGGACGTGCAACTTCATCTCCCTCCTGTCACACAAATGATTTTAACATGATATCGATGAGTTATGACAAATAAGTGTTGTGTTCCTTTGTTTAGCGACCCCTACATTTAAATGCATCACTCCAAAATGTAGCTGACTGTCTTCTGCAGGTTGTCCTCTAATCAGTGAGGTAAAATATATCTCCCATTTCCATGTGTTTTGTTTAGTTGTTAGTTTCAACATCACGTACAACCTGATTTCCCCCTAATTTCCCCCTATTTTATAAGGAGTAACATGATTATTGTGGCAGATGTTTGTGTATATAGCACATTTTATGTTTTCAATATATCCCAAACTGTTTCTGCATATTGGTTATTGATTTGGACACGTTAAAACTGTGTTTTGACATTGGGGATATCCCATCTAGCAACATGTCATTGAAAAGACATTGAAAATATGACTATGCAACCAAATATTTCATATTTACATTTCATGATCAGATTTAGTAATCGATTTATTGATGATATTTATTCATGCAACCAACTGACAATTTTTGGTACAATTATATTGACATTGTTGCCCTGCTTTTAAAATATCAGGGTTCATTCTCAGATGTGCCAACCCAAATGTACTAGAGCATGACATTGGGGACTGGGCCCCGATCCAACAACATGCCTATCTAGTGAACCCTGAAAAGGGAGAGAAGCTCTGCAGTGAGGTGGAAAGTTACTATGGATATTGCAGGAGTTTCCTCTTGAAATCAGACATGTCTGTGGTGAGGACAACTTGGTTGCTGATTGTCTCAAGGTGGGCAGTCAAAAAGTTTTGTGTTTAGACAGTGCGTTGCCATGGATCACAATGTATTTTGACTGCACGTTTTTCCGTATTGGAGATGAGTTTTGTTTGGGCTCGTTCCAAGGGGACGAGAGTTCTAGAAGCTAGTGAGTTTTAGGAAGACGAGAGTTCTAGAAGCTAGTGGGATTTAGGAAGACGAGAGTTCTAGAAGCTAGTGGGATTTAGGATTCTATAGAAAGAAAAAGGAGAAACAAATAATACTATTGTATATTATTATTTAGAAATACGTGTTTTTTTTCTTGTTTTTAATTGTTGACATCCAGTAGACACCATGTTTATATTGGTGAAGGTGAAGCATTGTAGTTGATTATAATGTGAAATGGAAGTTGTTTTCTGTTGGTGGTGAGCAAACTTGTCCAAAAGAAATATAGGATATATTTGTTGTCATAAGGTGTTACAGGCTTTGGTTTTTCCATTTATGTTTTGAGGTTGGACGTTAGCACGTCTAGCCCGTTAGCCCGTCTAGCCCGTTAGCTCGTTAGCACGTCTAGCTCGTTAGCCCGTCTAGCTCGTTAGCCCGTCTAGCTCGTTAGCACGTCTAGCTCGTTAGCCCGTCTAGCTCGTTAGCACGTAGGACGCACTGATTGGTGTCACCTCGTTAGTCAGTATGTGTTACACCTGTGCTGGCTTGTCCATCTCGTTAGTGGGAAGGTGTTTCACCTGAGCTGGTCCAGGTTCTATTTAAGAGTGTCTGGCCCAGTGCTCCAGTTGTCTTGATACATGTGGAGAGTCAACACCTTTAGTTGCTCCACCTTTTTGGTTTACTTCCTGTCTTTAAGTTTGGTGTGGGTTTTTCTTTTGTTTTCCTCTTCTTGGGCAGATTTAGTGGGCCTCATGGTGGGTGTCTTTTAGGTCCCAGTTGTTGTTACTAGTCAACTTCCAGTGGACACCCCCATAGTGTCTTTCAGAGCCCCTCCTAAAAACATGCTTATATTTTGGGTTGGATGTTGCATCCAATTAATATTTTAATCAATGGATTTTCCTTAGAATGCTAATTCGTCTTTCAGTTGTTAATCTTATGTTTGTTGTGGTAAATATTTCTGTTTATTTTCATTGTTTTATTTTTTTCCTGTGAAGCATCCATGTCTGAAATGTGTTGTATAAATAAAGCTTGATTTGAACATATTGCAAAAGAAATTAACATAATGACTGACAATCAACAGACTCTTGCAAAACCAATACGTATCTTGGTCCATCTTATTATGAAAAAAGTATAAATTCAGTATATTTCCCACTATGTCAAAATAGTGCTGGTATGTACGTTTAGTATCACTTTTCAACCAACCCAGTGCATTTGTTGAAGATAAATGTTTAATTCAACAATATGTCAAAGGATTCAACTACTGGAAACGGACACAAACAAATGGATCAACCAGATCAATCCCACTTTTCCAGCCTGCTGAAGGCGTGGTGGAGTGGTAAACACCACCCCCGGCTCTACCAGGGGCTTGAAGTGGTCTCCCACAGCTCTGCTTATGTCATGTTCTGTGGCCTTGCTGTTCCATTTCTTGACTGTCCCTGCAACACAGAAACACATTTAGTCATATTATATAAAACTCTCAAAGTAATGGATATGGAGCATCTATGGCCTCAGTTACACCTGGCACCTAAATGTGACTTCTGTCATCTGATCACTCCAAGCTGCATTAGGTTCAGATCTACCAGGATGGGCCTTTGACACAGTCAGGCCACTGATTATGCATCAGCAATGTAAAGAGGTGGGGTGAATGAGGGGAAAAGTAAATTTGACACAAATGACCTTCATAATAAATCAAATGTTGTTGGTCACATACAGGTGTTCAGCAGATGTTATTGCAGGTGTAGTGAAATGCTTGTCCTTCTAGTTCCCACAGTGCAGTAATATCTAACAATTAATATCTAACAATTTCACAACAAATACCTAATACACACAAATCTAAGTAAAGGAATGGAATTAGGAATATATAAATATATGGATAAACAATGTCAGAGCAGCATAGACTGAGATACAGTTTATACATATGAGATGAGAAATGATATGTAAACATTATTAAAGGGACTAGTGTTCCATTTATTAAAGTGGCCAATGATGTCAAGTCTATATGTAGGCTGCAGCCTCTCTGTGCTATTTAACAGTCTGATGGCCTTGAGATAGAAGCTGTTTTTCAGTCTTTCGGTCCCAGCTTTGATGCACCTGTACTGATCTCGCCTTCTGAATGATAGCGGGGTGAACAGGCAGTGGCTCGGGTAATAACAAAAAACATGTATGTATGCCTGGGGGGAAATTCACTTTCATACAGCAATACCAGTGGACAATTTGCACTAAATAAACATAAATGGAACATATTCCCTTTTGCTGACGTGATGAACCACTAAGGGGACATAAATATTTAATCCCAAAACTTTCCCTTTGGTTTAACTGTTTAAGACGGTCCCCTTTTCTAATAGAGGCCGGAATGTGATCAATACCCACAGCTTGTAGGTGTAACCGATGTGAAATGGCTAGTTAGTTAGCGGTGGTGCGCGCTAATAGCATTTCAATCAGTGACGTCACTCGCTCTGAGACTTGAAGTAGGGTTTCCCCTTGCGTTGCAAGTGCCGCGGCTTTTGTGGCGCGATGGGTAACGTTGCTTCGTGGGGTGTCAGGTGTTGATGTGTGCAAGGGTCCCTGGTTTGAGGCCGGGTTGGGGCGAAGAGATGGAGGCAGGGTTGCCTTGGTGTAAGGACTTATAGTGCCTTGCCATGGGGTAGTCGTCATTGCCTACCCGTATGGCGTACTTGTGTTCCGCTAGGCGGTCTTGAAGGCGTCTCTTTGTCCGTCCAATGTAGAACACCTTGCACTGTGGACATTCCAATCTATAGATGACATGAGTGGTTTTGCAGTTAATGAAATGCTTGACGTAATACTCCATTTTGGAAGCTGTATCAACAAAATACTTTTTCTGTGCAATATTTCTGCAGTGGTTATATTTAAAAGAGCCCTTGGGTTTGTGGTCAAGCCAAGTTTTTTGAGAGTCACCCGGAAGATAACTGTGTACTAATTTATCATTTAGGGTAGGACATCTTTTAAAGCTTATGACTGGTGGCACAGGAAAGACTTGGCGTAGTAGAGTATCACTTTGGATAATTCCCCAATTATTTTTATTGATTATTTTAATGTTCTCTGCTTCAGTACTGTATTTTGTGGGTATTGATCATATCCCGGCCTCTATTAGATATACCCTGGTTTACATGAAGATATGGATTTACAAACTACAGGCCACTAAATACCCAGGTTTACATGAAGATATGGATTTACAAACTACAAGCCACTAAATACCCTGGTTTACATGAAGATATGGATTTACAAACTACAGGCCACTAAATACCCAGGTTTACATGAAGATATGGATTTCTCACCATTCCTGTAGGGTTGTGATAGGTCCATTCCTGTAGGGTTGTGATAGGTCCATTCCTGTAGGGTTGTGATAGGTCCATTTGCTATCATCTAGTGGTCTTTCTTCTCAATTGCCCTCAGCTATGTTTAGACTGTTGTTCATGTTTTGTTGGGTTCAAGTGTACTAGGGAATAGATTGCTTTCTTGTTCTTGACTTCTCTCCCAGACATGTTTAGGGTTGGAACTACCTTGCTGGGTGTTCTAGTGCCTCTAGCTTGGAGTTGTATTACCTTTCCTTTTTTGTGATGACACAGCCACAGTGTTTCACTTTTTAATGTGTATAGTATTGCTTACTAGGTGTGTCCAATCAATTTTGTAACCACTCCCTCTCCAATTAGGGCTGATTGGAAAAGCTGTTAAAAAGAGGACATTGTATTATTTCTTTGTACTCCCTGACGAAGGCCATGCAGCCGAAACGCGTTGGATTTTTTTTTAAACATTGTTTCTATTGAACCTGCCATACTAATAAAGGCATTTTAATCAATTATATGAAGAGTGCCTTGGTCCTCCTTTCTTTTTGATGACCAACTCACCCCTTTTACCAAAGAGCACCTTCTGTCTACCAACATTTACTATTGTGTACCTTAGTAGCACTTCCCTTCCTCATTTTTCTACTAGTTGAAAATAACTTCTATTTCACATTATAATCAACTACAATGCTTCACCTTCACCAATATAAACATGGTGTCTACTGGCTGTCAACAATTATAAACAAGAAAAAATATATATATTCTCCCCACTAGCTTCTAGAACTCTCATCTTCCTAAAACTCACTAGCTTCTAGAACTCTCGTCCCCTTGGAACGAGCCCAAACAAAACTCATCTCCGACACGGAAAAACGTGCAGTCAAAATAAATTGTGATCTATAGCAACGCACTAGCTAAACGCAAAAAAACTAATCTTCTTGACTGCCCACCCTTGAGACAATCAGAAACCAAGTTGTCCTTACCACAGACATGTCTGATTTCAAGAGGAAACTCCTGCAATATCCATAGTAACTTTCCACCTCACTGCAGAGCTTCTCTCTCTTTTCAGGGTTCACTAGATAGGCATGTTGTTGGATCGGGTCCCAGTCCCCAATGTCATGCTCTAGTACATTTGTGTTGGCACATCTGAGAATGAACCCTGATATTATAAAAGCAGGGCAACAATGTCAATATAATTGTACCAAAAAAATTGTCAGTTGGTTGCATAAATAATTATCACTACTAAATGTTACATGAAATGTAAATATTTGATTGCATAGTCATATTTTCAACGTCATTTTGCTAGATGGGATATCCCCAATGTCAAAACAGTTTTAACGTGTCCAAATCAATAACCAATATGCAGAAACAGTTTGTGATAAATTGAAAACCTAAACATAACATGTGCTATATACACAAACATCTGCCACAATAATTATATTACTTGTATTATTTAAAACAAGCACCTTATAAAACTGTACAAGCACCAGAAACACTGTTGGTTTGACAAGTAGCAATAAATCACTGATATCGATTAGGGGGGAAATCAGGTTGTACGTGATGTTGAAACTAACACAACTAAAAAAACACATGGAAATGGGAGATATATTTCACCTCACTGATTAGAGGACAACCTGCAGAAGACAGTCAGCTACATTTTGGAGTGATGCATTTAAATTTAGGGGTCCCTAAACAAAGGAACACAACACTTATTTGTCATAACTCATCGATATCATGTGGATTTTTTTTTCTTTTTACCGTTGTTTTACCAGTTAAGTTGACTGAGAACACATTCTCATTTACAGCAACAACCTGGGGAATAGTTACAGGGGAGATGAGGGGAATGAACGAGCCAATTGTAAGCTGGGGATGATTAGGTGGCCGTGATGGTATGAGGGCCAGATTGGGAATTTAGCCAGGACACCGGGGTTAACACCCCTACTCTTACGATAAGTGCAATGGGATCTTTAATGAGCTCAGAGAGTCAGGACACCCGTTTAACGTCCCATCCGAAAGACGGCACCCTACACTGGGCAGTCACTGCCCTGGGGCATTGGGATATTGTTTAGACCAGAGGAAAGAGTTCCTCCGACTGGCCCTCCAGCAGCATATGGTCTCCCATCTAGGGACTGACCAGGACCAACCCTGCTTAGCTTCAGAAGCAAGCAAGCAGTGGGATGCAGGGTGGTATGCTGCTGGCAATCAATTGTGCGAAAGGAGGAAGATGAGTTTACACGTCCTGTTAAAACGAACAGCTCAAAATCCACATGGAATCTGGGAATAATGTGTACATCCCTGGTTAGAAGACAATTTGTAGAAAACAGCTAGCTACATTTTGAAGTGTTGCATTTTGATTCAAGTGGGTCACCAACATGGTAAGTGTAACACAACTCTTTCTTTTGTTAGTCACTTTTTGTTAAATCTCATAAATAGTAACTCTTTCAATTCAGAGCCTGGATTTTCCCCCTGAGGTTAATATCCATATCATGTTGAAATCAATAGAACAGGGGACAAACGTTTAGGGTTCTACATTGTGACATTAAAATACTCCTTCTACAATGTTAAAACATTCTACATTGTGAGATTTCATTTCATTGATATCATGAAACAATTCCTTCATGTATGTATTTTCTGATGTTTGATCAGAGATCTTTTATCAGAGTATCTCTTCCCACATTGACCACAGCTATAAGATTTCTCTCCTGTGTGTATTCTCTGGTGTCGAGTCACAGTGCCAAATGTAGTAAAACTCTTCCCACATTGACCACAGCTATAAGATTTCTCTCCTGTGTGTGTTCTCTGGTGTGTTCTCTGGTGTGCAGTCAGATTTCCAGACCCACCAAAACTCTTCCCACATTGACCACAGCTATATGGTTTCTCTCCTGTGTGTGTTCTCTGGTGCACTGTCAGCCATCCAGATCCACCAAAACTCTTCCCACATTGATCACACCTATATGGTTTCTCTCCTGTGTGTATTCTCTGGTGTCGAGTCACAGTGGCAAATGTAGTAAAACTCTTCCCACATTGATCACAGCTATAAGATTTCTCTCCTGTGTGTGTTCTCTGGTGTGCAGTCAGATTTCCAGATCGACCAAAACTCTTCCCACATTGATCACAGCTATACGGTTTCTCTCCTGTGTGTGTTCTCTGGTGCACTGTCAGCCCTCCAGATCCACCAAAACTCTTCCCACATTGACCACAGCTATAAGGTTTCTCTCCTGTGTGTATTCTCTGGTGTGATACCAGATGGCCAGATTGACCAAAACTCTTCCCACATTGACCACAGCTATAAGGTTTCTCTCCTGTGTGTGTTCTCTGGTGTGATACCAGATGGCCAGATTGACCAAAACTCTTCCCACATTGATTACAGCTATAAGGTTTCTCTCCTGTGTGGATTCTCTGATGAATTTTAATGCCTGATGGGGAGGTGAATCTCTTCCCACAGTCAGAGCAGCAGTGAGTTCTCTTCCCTGTGGATGTCTGCAGGTGTTTATTGAGGTGTTCTGATGTGGAGAGACTCTTCTCTGCCTCTTCAGCATCATGAGGGTGTTGAGGCTCCCCAGAGGATCCACGATAGTTAAGTATCTCTCCTGTGTGAACAACAAAGTCAGACAGATGATTAAAGGCCCACAACAGCGGTAATCCACTGTAAAAGGTGATGCCAACAGCGGAGCCATGATGTTGGACAACAATTGACTTCTGTAATGAATGTTACAATTATTTGATATTTGCCTTAAAATGAGCAAGAATAGTAATATTTTGTCTTGTTTTCACATTCGTAGTAACATCAATGATTGTAGGCTAGAAATAAGTTATTCATGTTGTTGAAACTCTAAGCAGTGTGCCAGACGACTTTTGGTCTCCAATATAGGCCCCTTTCTGTATTTGCTAAAATTGCGGCACGAGGGCAATTTGATTGCAGAAACTCCTCCCTGCTAATGAGGAAACCACTAGTTATGGATGTACTATATCTACCTGGAGCAAAAATGGTGAGCAAAGATTTTAGTTTTTCACAATGTATTCTGAATGTGAATGGGGGAAAACTCAGGGGAGTAACCTCCATTTCCAGGTTGCTTAGGAGTGCATTTCACACTACTTTGGATTATAATTGTAAGGATATTTTTGAATGTCCTGTTTAATAAAATGTTTGCTAAAGCATTAAGAATTATGTGTAATTATTGAAGAACCGCGTTAATGACAGTATCCATTTGGGTGTTGTCAATAAAGTTCAGATTTTATTTATTTATTTAACCAGGTAGGCCAGTTGAGAACAAGTTCTCATTTACGACTGCGACCTGGCCAAGATAAAGCAAAGCAGTGCGACACAAACAACACAGAGTTACACATGGAATAAACAAGCATACAGTCAATAACACAATAGAAAAATCTATATACAGTTGTGCAAATGGAGTAAGGAGGTAAGGCAATAAATAGGCCATAGTAGCGAAGTAATTACAATTTAGCAAATTAACACTGGAGAGATAGATGTGCAGATGATGATGTGCAAGTAGAAATACTGGTGTGCAAAAGAGCAAAAAAGTAAATAAAAACATGGGGATGAGGTAGGCAGTTGGATGGGCTATTTACAGATGGGCTGTGTACAGCTGCAGCGATCGGTAAGCTGCTCAGATAGCTGATGCTTAAAGTTAGTGAGGGAGATATATGTCTCCAACTTCAGCGATTTTTGCAATTCGTTCCAGTCATTGGCAGCAGAGAACTAGAAAGAAATGTGTCCAAAGTAGGTGTTGGCTTTGGGGATGACCAGTGAGATATACCTCCTGGAGCGCGTGCTATGGGTGGGTGTTGCTATGGTGACCTGTGAGCTGAGTGAAGGCGGCCTAGCAAAGACCTATAGATGACCTGGAGCCAGTGGGTTTGGCGACGAATATGTAGCGAGGGCCAGCCGACGAGAGCATACAGGTCGCAGTGGTGGGTGCTTGATAAGAGAATTATCTATTAAATGTAAATGAATCAATAAACCATGATGAATTATTAGTCATACAGCATGGTTAATGAATAATCAAAGTAAAGATCAATGTAGGGATCGATTAGTCTGATTAGTTCCGGAAAGTCCAGGAACCACTGGAGAGGGAAAGAAATGTGTGTATGCAATTAGTATAGAGAGATAGAGAAGCAGATGGTCAAGGGAGTAAAACCTCAGAGAGTTCCTAACCTTGAAGGAAAGGAACAGGCTGAGCCAGAAGGTGATAAACAGTGTGAGAAGTTTATGGGGGTTGCAGGTCACCAACAGATTGTGTGTAAATGCATGTGCGTAAGAAAGCAAGAACTATATAATGACTGTTTTGTTATCCTGACCTCAGAACGTTCTCTGAATAAAGCTACAGATACCTTTTGCAGAAAGCTGAGTCCTTGCCTAATTATTTGAACCCATTGTCTTACAAACTTTGGGCATTAGTCAAGGCGAATTGATTATTGATTATTATCATAAAAGATATAAAATTCCTTTAACAATTGGTCCTTCGAGCCGGATCTCAAACTGCCGCTGTCGTTCCAAGGAGACACGGAAACCGTGCGGATGAAATATCCGTAAATCAAAGACCTGGCCCTTTACTGTGGGTTCTTCACAGGCCGGTGGCAAACTGGTACGCGACAGAGGTGGTGACGAGATTCAACGAACATTGAAAAACTCAGCTGCAAATAACAAGGTTAGTAAGCTTTATTCATTGTTTTGGGGAATAGCACCTGCATGATTACATTAAATAAGGAATGAGTGAGAGCACCTGAATGTCTGCGTTGCATGATGAGTGATACACCTGTAGGTCTGCATTACATGATGAAATGAGGAATACACCGGTATGTCTGCATTGCATGATGGAATAAGGGACACAATTGGGTGTTGGCATTAAATAGCTCAGTCTTATCACTCAATATGAGTCAAAATCTGTCACTTCCAGGAGTGCTCATTTTGTCAAAAATGAAAAAATAACAACTCACAGCTGTGTTAATAGACCCAACTCAAACATCTGCTATCTTGAAATGTCCAAAAAAGGTATTTAAATGGGCCTACCAGACATCTTCTTGAGAGAAGATAAGGTCAGGGACTCCTGTCTTACTTTCTGTCATGTTGAGATGGGTTAGTTCTTCTTGAGAGAACTAACCCAAAATTAGTCGAAAGGCTAAGGGATTCTCTTCCTGAGAAGAAGCTGACAGCCTTCAAACAGAGCAAAAAAAGTGGTCCCAAACAATATGTCAAAATGAATAAAAAAATGATACAGCCGTCTTTAATAAGATCAAACTGAACTAACTGCTATCTTGAAATGTTGAAAAAGTGTTTTTAAATAGCTCAGTCTTATCACTCAATATGAGTCAAAATCTGTCACTTCCAGGAGTGCTCATTTTGTCAAAAATGAAAAAATGAAAAAAATAACAACTCACAGCTGTGTTAATAGACCCAACTCAAACATCTGCTATCTTGAAATGTCCAAAAAAGGTATGTAAATGGGCCTACCAGACATCTTCTTGAGAGAAGATAAGGTCAGGGATCTCTCTGGTTACCCACAAAGCCATTTCCTCCTTTGGCCGTCTCTCCTTCCAGTTCTCTGCTGCCAATGACTGGAACGAACTACAAAAATCTCTGAAACTGGAAACACATATCTCCCTCACTAGCTTTAAGCACCAGCTGTCAGAGCAGCTCCCAGATCACTGCACCTGTACATAGCCCATCTATAATTTAGCCCAAACTACTACTTGTTCCCCTACTGTATTTATTTATTTATTTATTTTGCTCCTTTGCACCATATTATTTATATTTTAACTTTGAACTTTCTTCAAATTATAAATCTACCATTCCAGTGTTTTACTTGCTATATTGTATTTACTTTGCCACCATGGCCTATTTATTGCCTTTACCTCCCTTATCTCACCTAATTTGCTCACAATGTATATAGACTTATGTTTTTACTGTATTATTGACTGTATGTTTGTTTTACTCCATGTGTAACTCTGTGTTGTTGTATGTTGTCGAACTGCTTTGCTTTATCTTGGCCAGGTCGCAATTGTAAATGAGAACTTGTTCTCAACTTGCCTACCTGGTTAAATAAAGGTGAAATAAATACAAATGTATATACTGTATTCCAGTCCTGGTTCATCCTATATAACTACTGCTGTCCACTTCATATGTATATACTGTATTCCAGTCCTGGTTCATCCTATATAACTACTGCTGTCCACTTCATATGTATATACTGTATTCTAGTCATGGTTCATCCTATATAACTACTGCTGCCCACTTCATATGTATATACTGTATTCTAGTCCTGGTTCATCCTATATAACTACTGCTGTCCACTTCATATGTATATACTGTATTCCAGTCATGGTTCATCCTATATAACTACTGCTGTCCACTTAATATGTATATACTGTATTCTAGTCCTGGTTCATCCTATATAACTACTACTGTACATCTACTATTCTTCAGATATACTACAGATGTACTCCAAATTGTCTATGCATCACATCACAGTATACAGTGTATATATGTATATATATATATATATATATATATATATATATATATATATATATATATATATATATATATATATATATCATTGCTTGTCCTAATATTTTCATTGACTTCTGCCCTCTGTGAGCTGGGAACACAAGCATTGTTAGATATTACTGCACTGTTGGAGCTGGGAACACAAGCATTGTTAGATATTACTGCACTGTTGGAACCAGGAACACAAGCATTTCCCTTCACCCACAATAACATCTGATAAATATGTGTATGAAACCAATAAAATAAAATGTGATTGTATTGTTGAAAGTGTTAGATAATTCTCAATCCGTGTTGTGTCTTGTCTAAGAACAGCCCTTAGCCGTGGTACTGTATAATAACCATATATCACACCTCCTCAGGACTTATCGATTTATAAGGCATTATAAAGGTGATTAAAATAATGATACATACGTACTTCATAGAAAACTGTTACCCTTCATATATTCTAACAACTCACATTTTAAGATTCATTATGTCATTTGTTCCATGTTAAGGGCTCTAACATTGGAACAAAACTATTTGTCTCCCTCTTGATGTTGCATGCAGTTCCTCTCTCTCTTCCTGCATTCCTCCCTCCCTCCCTCTAACCCCACCCCTCTGGCAGAACCAGGAAGTCCATCCCCCTTCACAAACTCTCTTCTGAGGAAACGAAACTGATCTGAGTCTCTGTGTCGTCTGTCTGTGTGAGAGTGAACAACCGTCCAAATGGCTCAACAGGGAGTTCTGCTGGACCAGGACCAGTTCTGTTGTTCTGTCTGTCTGGATCTACTGAAGGAACCAGTCGCCATCCCCTGTGGACACAGTTACTGTAGGAGCTGTATTGAGGGCTGCTGGGATCAGGATGTTCTGAAAGGGGTCTATAGCTGTCCTCAGTGCAGACAGACCTTCAGTCCGAGGCCGACGCTGAGTAAAAATAACATGTTGGCTGAGGTGGTGGAGAAACTGAAGAAGACAGGACTCCAGGCTGCTCCCCCTCCTGCTCTGTGCTATGCTGGACCTAGAGATGTGGTGTGTGATGTCTGCACTGGGACCAGAAAGCAGAAAGCCCTCATGTCCTGTCTGGTGTGTCTGGCCTCTTACTGTGAGACTCACCTCCAATCTCACTACGAATCTCCTGCTTTGAAGAAGCACAAGATGGTCAAAGCCACCGCACAACTACAGGAGAAGATCTGCTCTCATCATGACAAACTGCTGGAGGTTTACTGTCGTACCGATCAGCAGTGTATCTGTTATCAGTGTACAATGGACGAACATAAAGGCCATGATACAGTGTCAGCTGCAGCAGAGATGACTGAGAAACAGGTAAGACCAGAACAACTTATTGGTGACTGTCTGATAAACAAAGAATTAAAGATACAGTAGGAACTAAGGCTGTTTGAATATGAGATCATTGAAATGAAATGAATCCTCAGCAGAACAAATATGAACACAAACCTTGAGTATATTGATATGTCAACCCAGATTCTCTAAATGTATCACCATTTTATAATGTCAAAGACTATTATCATTCTGAATGCCCTTTTATGAGTCCAAAGTTCAGTCTCAACCTGTTGATACATGTAGTCCTACCATAAAAACTATAATCATTCACATAGCAACAAATAAATATCATTTAGTAAATGGACCATCCATTTTTTTAGATCTTCCTCTCTATGGGCCCTATGTCACATTACTATACTATTGATCTACTGGACTAATAAAGCTTGATAGCTCATTGAAGAGTGATTCTCCACAGAGGCAGCTGGGGATGAGTCAGCAGAAGGTCCAGCAGAGATTCCAGGAGAGAGAGAAGGAGCTGAAGGAGCTCCAACAGGCTGTGGAGTCTCTCAAGGTGAGTATTGTTGACCAGAGGAGACACACCATTTCACCTGTCTCCTCCAGTCAGAGAGAGAGAGAGAGGAAGAGGGGCCCCTATCCAATCCCACTGACCCCACTGTTGGGAACAGGTTGTCACTGCTGAGGCAGTGAAGAAAGTAGAGGAGGATGGGTCAAGGCTGAGGGATCCTGAGAGGATCCCTGTGAGTAGTAGATCTGTGACAGCACAGAGGGATGGGCCAACCATTGATATATGCTTCAGTAAGGTTGGCTTCTTAGTGTTCATAGCAAATGGTTATCAACTGTACCGCAGAAATGGAATGTAAATCACAGAAGAAAAAAAATGTTTTGGTGGCAGCTGCAGAGAAGTATTTGGTCATACTAGATTTGACTTCAGAAGAGTTCCAGGGTGTGTTGAGTGGTGGTGTCCTGTCCTCCCAGGTCGTTGGCCTGGTGCAGGAGCAGATAGGGTCAAAGTAGTGGAATGGGGTAGTGGGTTTTAATGAGTGTAGGGTTAGTTGGCCTGGTGCAGGAGCAGATAGGGTCAAAGTAGTGGAATGGGGTAGTGGGTTTTAATGAGTGTAGGGTTAGTTGGCCTGGTGCAGGAGCAGATAGGGTCAAAGTAGTGGAATGGGGTAGTGGGTTTTAATGAGTGTAGGGTTAGTTGGCCTGGTGCAGGAGCAGATAGGGTCAAAGTAGTGGAATGGGGGTAGTGGGTTTTAATGAGTGTAGGGTTAGTTGGCCTGGTGCAGGAGCAGATAGGGTCAAAGTAGTGGAATGGGGGTAGTGGGTTTTAATGAGTGTAGGGTTAGTTGGCCTGGTGCAGGAGCAGATAGGGTCAAAGTAGTGGAATGGGGTAGTGGGTTTTAATGAGTGTAGGGTTAGTTGGCCTGGTGCAGGAGCAGATAGGGTCAAAGTAGTGGAATGGGGTAGTGGGTTTTAATGAGTGTAGGGTTAGTTGGCCTGGTGCAGGAGCAGATAGGGTCAAAGTAGTGGAATGGGGTAGTGGGTTTTAATGAGTGTAGGGTTAGTTGGCCTGGTGCAGGAGCAGATAGGGTCAAAGTAGTGGAATGGGGTAGTGGGTTTTAATGAGTGTAGGGTTAGTTGGCCTGGTGCAGGAGCAGATAGGGTCAAAGTAGTGGAATGTGGGTAGTGGGTTTTAATGAGTGTAGGGTTAGTTGGCCTGGTGCAGGAGCAGATAGGGTCAAAGTAGTGGAATGGGGTAGTGGGTTTTAATGAGTGTAGGGTTAGTTGGCCTGGTGCAGGAGCAGATAGGGTCAAAGTAGTGGAATGGGGTAGTGGGTTTTAATGAGTGTAGGGTTAGTTGGCCTGGTGCAGGAGCAGATAGGGTCAAAGTAGTGGAATGGGGGTAGTGGGTTTTAAAACCTCTCTAGGCTAGGCGGGACGAATTCGTCCCACCTACGTAACAGCCACTACTATCCTGTGGCGCGATTTTCAAAACCTTAAAAATCCTATTACTTCAATTTCTCAAACATATGACTATTTTACAGCCATTTAAAGACAAGACTCTCGTTAATCTAACCACACTGTCCGATTTCAAAAAGGCTTTACAACGAAAGCAAAACATTAGATTATGTCAGCAGAGTACCAAGCCAGAAATAATCAGACACCCATTTTTCAAGCCAGCATATAATGTCACCAAAACCCAGAAGACAGCTAAATGCAGCACTCACCTTTGATGATCTTCATCAGATGACAACCCTAGGACATTATGTTATACAATACATGCATGTTTTGTTCAATCAAGTTCATATTTATATCAAAAACCAGCTTTTACATTAGCATGTGACGTTCAGAACTAGCATACCCCCCGCAAACTTCCGGGGAATTCGCTAACATTTTACTAAATTACTCACGATAAACGTTCACAAAAAGCATAACAATTATTTTAAGAATTATAGATACAGACCTCCTCTATGCACTCGATATGTCCGATTTTAAAATAGCTTTTTGGTGAAAGCACATTTTGCAATATTCTAAGTACATAGCCCAGGCATCACGGGCTCGCTATTTAGACACCCGGCAAGTTTAGCACTCACCATAATCATATTTACTATTATAAAAGTTTGATTACCTTTTGTTGTCTTCTTCAGAATACACACCCAGGACTGCTACTTCAATAACAAATGTTGGTTTGGTCCAAAATAATCCATCGTTATATCCGAATAGCGGCGTTTTGTTCGTGCGTTCCAGACACAACCTGAAATAGTAAAGAAGTGTCGCGCGCATGGCGCAATTCGTGACAATAAAATTCTAAATATTCCATTACCGTACTTCGAAGCATGTCAACCGCTGTTTAAAATCAATTTTTACGACACTTTTCTCGTAGAAAAGCGATAATATTCCGACAGGGAATCTCCTTTTCGGCAAACAGAGGAAAAAATCCCAAAGGCGGGGGCGGTCGGGGTCACGCTCATAAGGCCAGTGTCCCTTGATCGGCCACTTGAGAAAGGCGATAATGTGTTTCAGCCTGGGGCTGGAATGACGACATTCTGTTTTTTCCCGGGCTCTGAGCGCCTATGGACGACGTGGGAAGTGTCACGTTAGAGCAGAGATCCTTAGTAAATGATAGAGATGGAAAAGAAGTTCAAGAAATGGTCAGACAGGACACTTCCTGTAAAGGAATCTCTCAGGTTTTGACCTGCCATTTGAGTTCTGTTATACTCACAGACACCATTCAAACAGTTTTAGAAAATTTAGGGTGTTTTCTATCCATATGTAATAAGTATATGCATATTCTAGTTACTGGGTAGGAGTGGTAACCAGATTAAATCGGGTATGTTTTTTATCCAGCCGTGTCAATACTGCCCCCTAGCCCTAACAGGTTAAGCTCTAGTGTTATGTTTTGGGAAGTGTGTTTTCATCACCTTAGGGTGACACTAGAGACTTGTGAAGAGCAGACTCCTTAGGGTGACACTAGAGACTTGTGAAGAGCAGACTCCTTAGGGTGACACTAGAGACTTGTGAAGAGCAGACTCCTTAGGGTGACACTAGAGACTTGTGAAGAGCAGACTCCTTAGGGTGACACTAGAGACTTGTGAAGTGCAGACTCCTTAGGGTGACACTAGAGACTTGTGAAGAGCAGACTCCTTAGGGTGACACTAGAGACTTGTGAAGAGCAGACTCCTTAGGGTGACACTAGAGACTTGTGAAGTGCAGACTCCTTAGGGTGACACTAGAGACTTGTGAAGAGCAGACTCCTTAGGGTGACACTAGAGACTTGTGAAGAGCAGACTCAACAACCTCTCTCTGCATCATCAGGACAGTTGCTTTGTGAGAAAGTGTTAACTGTGGAAGGCGTTAACCCATGTACACAGTTAGCCAATTGTTATGTAAAATGCCGCTCGGAAGGTCCAAGTGGTCTCGTCTTGGCCCCAAGTCAGAGCAGGACCACTGAGGCCATAGCTCAGCGGGACACTGGATCCAGGCTGTGGAGTTGGAAACAAAGTCTGTGGCCACTCTGGGGAAAATCCTCAATGGAAATGGCTGATATCTGTAGAGGTTCTGTATAGAAGCTTATAGAAAGTATGGATTAAACACACCTTTATCTCCATCCTCTAGATGTTTACATTTTAACATCCTTATATAACCAGCTCAGGGCTCCATGCCTGTTTTCTAGTTAGTTTAAAGACTTTCCTACAGTAGCTTCTCCAACCTCGCCTCATGCTGTGAGTATCTGGTACTATGCTACACTGCACATTGGAGATTCAGGAACGTTTAGAGGTATTGGCCTATCAGAGAGTCAGAGCCGGCATCCCAAATGGCACCCTGTTCCCTATATAGTGCCCTACTTTAGATCAGAGTTCTGGTCAAACGTAGTGCTCTGGCCATTAGGCTCTGGTCAAAAGTAGTGCACTATATAGTGAATAGGGTGCCACTTGGGACGCAAACTGGGAGTCTGTTGGCTCTGTTCCTCTAGTCTTAGACAGACCTTTAGTTTGAATTATGGCCACCACATGCTGGGACAACCACCCCAGGAGGTAATGTCACACTCTTCTTCTGGCTTCTCTTCCATTATCTCTTTCTTTCTCTCTTCTGGTCTTCATTCCTGCCAGTGTCAGAGGAATAAGGAGGAGATTGTAGAGAGATAGTGTGTCACAGCTTGCCTCTTTGGAATATATGTACTATCTAGAATGGAGACTGCCATTGTCATTTAGACCAGTTAGCTTTTACCAGTCCTATCACATTTTAGAGAGATATACGTCTGTATGACATTACAACAGATAACTGGAAACATTTTATGTTCTTTTTAAGGCAGCTGCATTTAGAAGACAGATTTCTTCTGTCCACAGCTGTACAACTAGTGGAATTCTGGATATAGATACTGTAGTTACTGTAGTAATGTGGTTGTAGATGTATAGATGTACTGTAGTTACTGTAGTAATGCGGTTGTAGATGTATAGATGTACTGTAGTTACTGTAGTAATGCGGTTGTAGATGTATAGATGTACTGTAGTTACTGTAGTAATGTGGTGGTAGATGTATAGATGTACTGTAGTTACTGTAGTAATGCGGTTGTAGATGTATAGATGTACTGTAGTTACTGTAGTAATGCGGTTGTAGATGTATAGATGTACTGTAGTTACTGTAGTAATGCGGTTGTAGATGTATAGATGTACTGTAGTTACTGTAGTAATGCGGTTGTAGATGTATAGATGTACTGTAGTTACTGTAGTAATGCGGTTGTAGATGTATAGATGTACTGTAGTTACTGTAGTAATGTGGTTGTAGATGTATAGATGTACTGTAGTTACTGTAGTAATGCGGTTGTAGATGTATAGATGTACTGTAGTTACTGTACTAATGTAGTAATGCGGTTGTAGATGTATAGATGTACTGTAGTTACAGTAGTAATGCGGTTGTAGATGTATAGATGTACTGTAGATCTTTTCTATTTAAATTAAATTGTTGTCTCAGTTCATTCCAATATATAAATTAAATGGCTTTTTACTGTATTACAACCAACCTTTTATGTAAAATGTTCACAATATCAACATTCCCGTAACTTGTTTCGATATCATAGCGTAAACAAAATTAGCCCGACCATTTGACAGAACTAACCGCTCCTCAAAACATACAATTAATCTTTATTCTCTCTAATGCCTATGTTTTTGTATTTTTTGGGCAATGTTTTTGCCCATTTAACATACTTCTTATCAATTTGCGTGAATTAATTGATATGGCAGTAGATCCATTTACATTAATTTTAAGGTTGTGAGCTTTCTTTGACAACAAAAGGATAACTCAAAGTCATTAACCTTGACTCTAGATGTGATCAGTCGTCATGTCCTCATTTTGTATTTAGTCTGTTCAAGACGTAAATGTGTTTCAGATGACGTCTCGATATGGTATGACCCAACCAGAGCAGAGTGTGTGTGTTACACGGTCCTCATATTGTTGGCTAGCAGATATTGTACAGTTTTAACCATTTCTATAGAGTCTTGCTTAAAAACCCCAGATCCACATATTAATATTTTCATCTATAGGTCATCTATAAAACAGTATTATCCATTTCTTATCACAAATTATTTTCACATACAGTATAATGTATAATATCCTAATTTACTGTTATGGTGCTGTGTTATTACAAACAAATATTTATTCTTCATCATTTCATTCAAGGCAAGCAAGTCCAGTGGAATTATACCCTTCCAGTGTCCTACAGCAAAGCAGGTAAGAAAGCTGCATTCTTGTTATTAGATAAAATAGTTAATGTTCTTTGTAAACACATTGTGGTATTTTTGATGTGAGGAAACATTGTAGTAATTTCCAGTAAGACTTATACAAATTAATTTTAGAAAAAGACGCTATCTGCAAAATCTGAAGCGCCATCATGATCGTTATGAGAAGGCTAAAAAAGAGATAGCTGAGAGACAGAGGTCTTTCAATCAGTTCACCATAATTAATTTATCTGTGAGTATGTAGGTGTTATGCACAATGTGATGGTACTGTAGGGAGTATGATACCCCAGGTATTAATACATGTATAAGTTATTGACAGAATTAGATGCTTTTTTTCTCCATTTTTCTTCAGACCTCTACTGACCTACTTGATGAATCTTCGGATGCTACGGACTATGACGATGCAGACTATGTTCCAGACACATGTGGCAGTTTCTTGGATGCTTCTATTATAAGTACTATAAGTTCTTGTAGTAAGGAATATAAAACCACAGAAAATAATCTCCACCACAAACTGTCAGAGAACACACCATTAGGGAACGTTACAGCACACAGTGGGGATAGTACCACCAGTTCAGAGAAGCCAAGAACATTAAGTTATTCAAAGATGCGCAGCAATCCTTGTACTTCAGTAATAAGCTGCAGTGTGAATTCATCAGAGAACACATCACACCAGAAAAGCTCCATAAATGTCACACCTTTGTCAATAACAGCAAAAGGAAGCAAGTACAACAAGAAGCAATTTTGTCTTTATTGTAAAAAGGCCATTTCTAAATTGGCAAGACACCTCGAATCCATCCACAGTGAAAAGCCTGATGTTGCAATGGCTTTCAGTTTTAATAAAGGATCCCGCAAAAGAAGAGAGTTGTTACGCTCTCTTAAGAAGAGAGGAAACTTTGACCATAATGCTGAAGTGGCAAGCTGTGGCACTGGAGAGATGGTTGCCTGTAGAAGACCTAGTACTGCAAAACCATCTGATTACTACCGTCACTGCAAATTTTGCGAAGGACTGTATGCAAGAAATTCCCTATGGAGACGTGAGAAACTGCCCGAAGAAATCTGTTGAGGGAGAGCCTCAAGTTGGGCGGAAATGGATTCAATTGCACATACCAAGACCTGACTCAGTTAAGGAAGCTGTTTGGAAGATTGTTTGTGAAATGAACCAGGATGACGTTTCCTCGGTTGTAAGGAGTGAAACTGAAATCCTTTGTATCGGCGAGTCAGTGTTAAATTCCAGGAAACCATATGAGAAAAGGAATGACTACGCACGCCAAAAAATGAGAGAGATGGCAAGACTATTGATAACGGCAAGGGCTATAACACCATTGAAGAGCACCGAAGACCTTGTTATGCCCTGTAACTTTCCCCATGTGATACAGGCAGTAAGATCTGTTGCTGGTTATGATGTTGAAAGCAACTCGTATAAAATCCCATCATTGGCTTTGAAATTGGGACACAGTTTAGCCAAAGTTGCAGGCATTGTGCAATGCAATGCCATCATTGCAAATCGCCCTGCTGTTGCAGAGTCTGCAAAGCAATTTGCCACTTTACATCAGAAAAAGTGGACAGAGTCCATTTCAGCTGCCGCGTTGGGTACACTTCAACAAGCCAAATGGAATAAACCACAGGTTTGACCCTTTACAGAGGATGTGTCGGCGCTGCACAAGTTTCTTGCTACTGAGCGTGCTAAGTGTATGAAGGACCTTGAGGAAGAACCCAACAGCAAAAGCTTTGGAAATCTTGCTAAAGTGACTTTGACGCAGGTAGTACTATTTAACAGAAGGAGGGAAGGGGAAGTTTCAAAAATGGAGCTTCAGTCTTTCACATCCAGGGATCTTACGGAGCTGAATCCAGACATTGTGAGTGGCCTTACTGACTTTGAGAGGAAGCTTGCAGAGCACTTTGAGAGAGTTGAGATTCGAGGTAAAAGGTCAAGAAAGGTTCCAGTGCTTCTAACCCCTGACATGATTGCTGCTATGGACCTCCTCATGATAAGCAGGAAAGAGTGTCAAATCCACAAAGAAAATGTGTACATGTTTGCACGGCCAGGTATCCTTTCCCATTACAGAGGCTCCGACTGCTTTCGCAAGTATGCAAATCAATGCGGCGCAAAGAACCCAGAGGCACCTTTCTAGGACATGACATCCATGTCCATAGAGAATTCTATCGGCTTCCAGAGAGTACCCTGCAGCTCGCAAAAGTCAGCAAACTGTTGATAGCAATCGAAAAAGGAAGACTGCCTTACCTGCAGGGGAAAGGGCTGGATGACATTGAGGTCAATCCTGAAGTTAAAACTTTGTTTGAAATATAGTTTTTAGCAACTTCAAATATAACTATTATAAGTGTTGTTAGTCCTTCATTTAAATAATTGGCCGTAAATGTTTTTTACCCAACCAGATGAAGTAGAAATGAGTGATGATGATTCCAGCGAAGAATCCATTGCTGACCTACATCAATGCAAAGGTATCCTGACTTGTATATATGTGGTAATATCTTTAAGTTATGTCACATAAATGCACATTTCTGTTGGGATTATCGAAACGATCCTCTATCTGTTTTTAAACAATCACATTGGTGGTGATAAGTAATTCCACATTTATGGATTTGCAATCAGTTTATGTTTATATCTGAAATATCAGTTAATATCTAATGTAGAATTGCGTATTGCCTGACATTGAGGTTGTTTACAGTGAATAATACAAGCAAGCAAATGTATTGTCATAAAGCTCATAGAAAATAATCACATTCATTATTACTTTGCAAAGGCTCAACAACAGAAACTTCTAGGGACCAGACACTTCTGAGGCAAACACAAGAGTCAACCACCCTGGATAACATGGAGGGCACTCCTGAGTCAACCACCCTGGATAACATGGAGGGCACTCCTGAGCCAACCACCCTGGATAACATGGAGGGCACTCCTGAGTCAACCACCCTGGATAACATGGAGGGCACTCCTTAGCCAACCACCCTGGATAACATGGAGGGCACTCCTGAGCCAACCACCCTGGATAACATGGAGGGCACTCCTGAGTCAACCACCCTGGATAACATGGAGGGCACTCCTGAGCCAACCACCCTGGATAACATGAGCAACACACAACCAAGACATGGTAAAATAGTCACATCCCAAGCTTCCTCAAAGTGCTCCAAAGGAAAGCAAGGTTAGTAAGCATTTTGTATTCACATGTATTGATAACATCATATAACTACTAACTAGAATCCTTTGTATCATATCCTCCATTTGTCACTTTAACAGAGCTCATTGTTAATCAGCTGTATTTTGTTTGCATTTATGAAAGCTGTGAAGGTGAGAAGCAAGTGGACAGGTGATGAAGTGAAAGCTGTTGAGCGGCATTTGCTTAATTTCATAACAAGTTGCAGAATACCAGGTAAAAAGGACTGTGACTCCTGCCTACAAGCAGAGCCAGTAGCTCTGAAAGACAGAGACTGGTTTGCTATCAAATATCCACAACAGAAACGTAGCATTAAAAAGGAAGATGAATAGATAGAACTAGAGCCAACTGTAGCTCAGGTACCATCCAATTCCAATCAGCTTCTCCTCAGATAGTGTTAATATCTGTGGGTTTCATTTTCATATTATTTTCCTTAAATGATTTATATTTTTGGTTCTTGTACAAACATGCCACATAGGCTCGACTGTAGATCCAACATGTTCGTATTGTTTATGTATAATTGAGGGCTATTAATGAGCATATGTTTGCCACTTATGGTCACATGTTTTTGGAATAACAGTTGATGATATAGGTTAATACTCTGCTCTCATTGACAGGGAAAAGAGATAAACAGTCCTTAAAGGGATTGTTATTGTTCCCAAGTTTTCAGCAGCACTTTGTTCTTAACCACAAGTTGTTGAATGTGGCAAGGTGTTTCAATTACTGTTAAACTATTACCATTTCAATGGGTGCTTGTAACAGGCCTTGTGTATAGTAACTTGCACTACGTAAATATGATGTAAATCCCTACGTTATTTAGACAGTTAGCTGAATATACTGTACACTGTCATGTTTCATAAAAGCTGGATGCTTTAATAGAGAGTTTCTCATTCATTTTAAACATGCCATTTCTACTGCCTTGTGCATAGCAGGGAAGGAGGCAAAGTGTAGGTGGTCTATTCTGGGTATTCAATTGATTTGTTAATTTGCATATTTTCACTGGCACTCAATAAAAGTAAGAAAGGCATAAAGTGTTCCCTCTTTTTTTACATTAATATTGACTGCAAATGTATATATATATATATATATATATATATATATATATATATATATATATATATATATATATATATATATATATATATATATATATATATATACAGTGGGGGGGAAAAGTATTTAGTCAGCCACCAATTGTGCAAGTTCTCCCACTTAAAAAGATGAGAGAGGCCTGTAATTTTCATCATAGGTACACGTCAACTATGACAGACAAAATGAGAAAAAAAATCCAGAAAATCACATTGTAGGATTTTTTATGAATTTATTTGGAAATTATGGTGGAAAATAAGTATTTGGTCAATAACAAAAATGTATCTCAATACTTTGTTATATACCCTTTGTTGGCAATGACACAGGTCAAACGTTTTCTGTAAGTCTTCACAAGGTTTTCACACACTGTTGCTGGTATTTTGGCCCATTCCTCCATGCAGATCTCCTCTAGAGCAGTGATGTTTTGGGGCTGTCGCTGGGCAACACGGACTTTCAACTCCCTCCAAAGATGTTCTATGGGGTTGAGATCATTACAAGACCATGGTGCTTGCCTACGGAGCTGTGAGGGGAACGGCACCTCCATACCTTCAGGCTCTGATCAGGCCCTACACCCAAACAAGGGCACTGCGTTCATCCACCTCTGGCCTGCTGGCCCCCCTACCTCTGAGGAAGCACAGTTCCCGCTCAGCCCAGTCAAAACTGTTCGCTGCTCTGGCACCCCAATGGTGGAACAAGCTCCCTCACGACGCCAGGACAGCGGAGTCAATCACCACCTTCCGGAGACACCTGAAAACCCACCTCTTTAAGGAATACCTGGGATAGGATAAAGTAATCCTTCTAACCCCCCCCCCCCCCCCTTAAAAGATTTAGATGCACTATTGTAAAGTGGTTGTTCCACTGGATATCATAAGGTGAATGCACCAATTTGTAAGTCGCTCTGGATAAGAGGGTCTGCTAAATGACTTAAATGTAAATGTAAATGAGATCTGGAGACTGGCTAGGCCACTCCAGGACCTTGAAATGCTTCTTACGAAGCCACTCCTTCATTGCCCGGGCGGTGTGTTTGGGATCATTGTCATGCTGAAAGACCCAGCCACGTTTCATCTTCAATGCCCTTGCTGATGGAAGGAGGTTTTCACTCAAAATCTCACGATACATTCATTCTTTCCTTTACACGGATCAGTCGTCCTGGTCCCTTTGCAGAAAAACAGCCCCAAAGCATGATGTTTCCACCCCCATGCTTCACAGTAGGTATGGTGTTCTTTGGATGCAACTCAGCATTCTTTGTCCTCCAAACACAACGAGTTGAGTTTTTACCAAAAAGTTATATTTTGTTTTCATCTGACCATATGACATTCTCCCAATCATCTTCTGGATCATCCAAATGCTCTCTAGCAAACTTCAGACGGGCCTGGACATGTACTGGCTTAAGCAGGGGGACACGTCCGGCACTGCAGGATTTGAGTCCCTGGCGACGTAGTGTGTTACTGATGGTAGGCTTTGTTACTTTGGTCCCAGCTCTCTGCAGGTCATTCAATAGGTCCCCCCGTGTGGTTCTGGGATTTTTGCTCACCGTTCTTGTGATCATTTTGACCCCACGGAGTGAGATCTTGCGTGGAGCCCCAGATCGAGGGAGATTATCAGTGGTCTTGTATGTCTTCCATTTCCTAATAATTGCTCCCACAGTTGATTTCTTCAAACCAAGCTGCTTACCTATTGCAGATTCAGTCTTCCCAGCCTGGTGCAGGTCTACAATTTGGTTTCTGGTGTCCTTTGACAGCTCTTTGGTCTTGGCCATAGTGGAGTTTGGAGTGTGACTGTTTGAGGTTGTGGACAGGTGTCTTTTATACTGATAACAAGTTCAAACAGGTGCCATTAAGCTCTCTGGGCTAGGGGGGACGAATGCGTCCCACCTACGCAACAGCCAGTCTAATCCAGTAGCGCAATTTTCAAATACCTTAAAAATCCTATTACTTCAATTTCTCAAACATATGACTATTTTACAGCTATTTAAAGACAAGACTCTCGTTAATCTAACCACACTGTCTGATTTCAAAAAGGCTTTACAACGAAAACAAAACATTAGATTATGTCAGCAGAGTACCAAGCCAGAAATAATCAGACACCCATTTTTCAAGCTAGCATATAATGTCACAAAAACCCAGAAGACAGCTAAATGCAGCACTAACCTTTGAGGATCTTCATCAGATGACAACTCTAGGACATTATGTTATACAATACATGCATGTTTTGTTCAATCAAGTTCATATTTATATCAAAAACCAGCTTTTTACATTAGCATGTGACGTTCAGAACTAGCATAACCCCCGCAAACTTCCGGCGAATCACTAACAATTTACTAAATTACTCACGATAAACGTTCACAAAAAGCATAACAATTATTTTAAGAATTATAGATACAGAACTCCTCTATGCACTCGATATGTCCGATTTTAAAATAGCTTTTTGGTGAAAGCACATTTTGCAATATTCTAAGTACATAGCCCAGCCATCACGGGCTAGCTATTTAGACACCCGGCAAGTTTAGCACTCACCAATATCAGATTTAATATTACAAAAGTTTGATTACCTTTTGTTGTCTTCATCAGAATGCACTCCCAGGACTGCTACTTCAATAACAAATGTTGGTTTGGTCCAAAATAATCCATCGTTATATCCGAATAGCGGCGTTTTGTTCGTGCGTTCCAGAAGCTGTCCGAAATGGTAAATCAGGGTCGCGCGCATGGCGCAATTCGTGACAAAAAAAATCTAAATATTCCATTACCGTACTTCGAAGCATGTCAACCTCTGTTTAAAATCCATTTTTATGCCATTTTTCTCGTAAAAAAGCGATAATATTCCGACCGGGAATGTCCATTTAGCTAAACAGAGGAAAGAAAACAAGGCTTTCGGTCGACGCGGGCACGAGCCTGAGTCTCACAGTACTGTAACCAGCCACTACCCAAACGCGCTACTTTGTTTCAGCCAGAGCCTGCAAAGCCACGATTCAGCGTTTTGCCGCCTTCTGAGAGCCTATGGCAGCCGTAGGAAGTGTCACGGGACAGCTAAGATCCTCACTCTTCAATAAACAGAGACAAGAAGAACGACACCTTGTCAGACAGGCCACTTCCTGCATGAAATCTTCTCAGGTTTTTGCCTGCCATATGAGTTCTGTTATACTCAAAGACACCATTCAAACAGTTTTAGAAGCTTTAGGGTGTTTTCTATCCAAAGCCAATAATTATATGCATATTCTAGTTACTGGGCAGGAGTAGTAACCAGATTAAATCGGGTACGTTTTTTATCCAGCCGTGTCAATACTGCCCCCTATCCATAAAAGGTTAAAGAAGAGGAGGGGCATTTGTAAGGGGTATGACATATGGTATGACCAAATGTCAGGTATAAAATGCTGTGTACATTGTATGATATTCAGAGCTCTCGTAAATAAACATTCTGACCAATTGTAGGCTGGCTCTCCGTCTGCTTCATTCAACCAGAATCTTACACCCTCTGGGATGGCAGACTGAGTAGTTTAATTGAAGTTCAGTTTATGAACACTGGGAACAGAATTCCCATGACAGAAGGTAGAAACTAGGGCCTGTAGGACCTGCCTTGTTGATAGTGTTGTTAAGAAGGTAGAGCAGGGCTTTATTATGGACAGACTTCTCCCCATCTTAGCTACTGTCGTATCAATATGTTTTGACCATGGCAGTTTACAATCCAGGGTTACTCCAAGCAGTTTAGTCTCCTCAACTTGCTCAATTTCCACATTATTCATTACAAGATGAACAGGTGAGCAGTACGCGTCTATGAAATGAGAGCATGAACAGTGTGAGGACCGTTAAAACGTCTTAGGGCTAGAGGGCAGTTTTCGGAAGTTCGGAGAGTCTGGCGAGCCCAAAGTAAAATGCCTGTTACTCAGGCCCAGAAGCTATGCATAGAATTGGTAGATTTGGAAAGAAAACACTCTGACGTTTCCAAAATTATTAAAATAATGTCTGTGAGTATAACAGAACAGATATGGCAGGCGAAAACCCGAAGAATATCCGACCAAAAAATAAATAAATAAAATCACAGGCTCATATTTTGTAAAGCTATTGAAAACTCCTATGTCCGTCACCCAGATTGCAATTCATAATAGCTTCCACTAGATGTCAACAGTATTTATTCAAGGTTTTGAGGCTTCAATTTTGAAAAATAAATAAATATTTACACTTTCAGTGAGCTGACTGCTTGGGTCACATCAGTGTTTTTGCGCGCAATGGAGAGGGTGCGCACTTGCGAATTTGGCATTCCTATTGAACACAGTACTTTCCGTATGAAATATTATAGTTTATTTACATTTTAGACAACCTGAGGATGATATAGACCCATTATTTGACTTGTTTGGACTAAATTTACTGGTAGCTTTTAGAACTTCTTTGTCTGCATGTTGAAGGAGTGGATTTCTGAAGTCATGGCGCCTGCTAAACAGACTATTTTGGGATATAAAGAAGGACTTTATCGAACAAAACGACCATTCATTGTGTAGCTGGGACGCTTGGGATTGCAAACAGAGGAAGATCTTCAAAGGTAAGGGATTTATTTTATCGCTATTTGGGATTCTGTGACTCCTCTGCTTGTTTGGAAAATATGTTGTTGTGGGGTGCTGTCCTCAGATAATCGAATGCTATGCTTTCACCGTAAAGCCTTTTTGAAATCTGACAACGCAGTTCGATTGCCAAGATTCTAAGCTTTTAAATGATGTATGACACTTGTAATTTCATGAATGTTTAACCTCTTAGGGCTAGGGGGCAGTATTTACACCGCCGGATAAAAAACGTACTCGATTTAATCTGGTTACTACTCCTACCCAGTAACTAGAATATGCATATACTTATTAGATATGGATAGAAAACACCCTAAAGTTTCTAAAACTGTTTGAATGGTGTCTGTGAGTATAACAGAACTCATATGGCAGGCAAAAACCTGAGAGATTCCTTTACAGGAAGTGGCCTGTCTGACCATTTATTGGCTCTCTTTGACATCTCTTTCCAAAACAAAGGATCTCTGCGGTAACGTGACACTTCCCACGGCTCCAATAGGCTCTCAGAGCCCGGGAAAAAGCTGAATGTCGTCATTCCAGCCCCAGGCTGAAACACATTATCGCCTTTGTCAAGTGGCCGATCAAGGGACAGTGGGCTTAGGCGCGTGCACTGGTCGCCCCCGTCTTTCTTTTTTTTCCTCTATTTACCGAAACGCAGATTCCCGGTCGGAATATTATCGCTTTTTTACGAGATAAATTGCATAAAAATTGATTTTAAACAGCGTACCCGAGTTAATCTGATTATTACTCCTGCCCAGTAACTAGAATATGCATATACTTATTACATATGGATAGAAAATACCCTAAAGTTTCTAAAACTGTTTGAATGGTGTCTGTGAGTATAACAGAACTCATTTGGCAGGCAAAAATCTGAGACGGTTTCATGCATGAAGTGGCCTGTCTGACAAGGTATCGTTCTTCTTGTCTCTGTTTATTGAAGAGTGAGGATCTTAGCTGTCCCGTGACACTTCCTACGGCTGCCATAGGCTCTCAGAAGGCGGCAAAACGCAGAATCGTGGCTTTGCAGGCTCTGGCTGAAAAAAAGTAGCGCGTTTGGGTAGTGGCTGGTTACAGTACTGTGAGACTCAGGCTCGTGCCCGCATGACCGAAAGGTTTGTTTTCATTCCTCTGTTTAGCTAAATGGACATTCCCGGTCGGAATATTATCGCTTTTTTACGAGAAAAATGGCATAAAAATGGATTTTAAACAGCGGTTGACATGCTTCGAAGTACGGTAATGGAATATTTAGATTTTTTTTGTCACGAATTGCGCCATGCGCACAACCCTGATTTACCATTTCAGATAGTGTCTGGGACGCACTAACAAAACGCCGCTATTCGGATATAACGATGGATTATTTTGGACCAAACCAACATTTGTTATTGAAGTAGCAGTCCTGGGAGTGCATTCTGACGAAGACAACAAAAGGTAATCAAACTTTTATAATAGTAAATATGATTATGGTGAGTGATAAACTTGCCGGGTGTCTAAATAGCTAGCCCGTGATGCCTGGGCTATGTACTTAGAATATTGCAAAATGTGCTTTCACCAAAAAGCTATTTTAATAAAATCGGACATATCGAGTGCATAGAGGAGGTCTGTATCTATAATTCTTAAAATAATTGTTATGCTTTTTGTGAACGTTTATCGTGAGTAATTTAGTAAAATGTTAGCGAATTTACCGGAAGTTTGCAGGGGGTATGCTAGTTCTGAACGTCACATGCTAATGTAAAAAGCTGGTTTTTGATATAAATATGAACTTGATTGAACAAAACATTCATGTATTGTATAACATAATGTCCTAGGGTTGTCATCTGATGAAGATCATCAAAGGTTGGTGCTGCATTTAGCTGTCTTCTGGGTTTTTGTGACATTATATGCTAGCTTGAAAAATGGGTGTCTGATTATTTCTGGCTTGGTACTCTGCTTACATAATCTAATGTTTTGCTTTCGTTGTAAAGCCTTTTTGAAATCAGACAGTGTGGTTAGATTAACGAGAGTCTTGTCTTTAAATAGCTGTAAAATAGTCATATGTTTGAGAAATTGAAGTAATAGGATTTTTAAGGTTTTGAAAATCGCGCCACAGGCTTCAAGTGGCTGTTACGTAGGTGGGACGAATTCGTCCCGCCTAGCCCAGAGAGGTTAAAATGTAATATTGTCATTCTAAGATTTATAGATGAATATCTCTTGAAAGCACCTGTCGTACCAGATTTAAAAATAACTTTACTGGGTAATCACACTTAGCGCCACAGCAGTTTCGAAATATTCCTTTTTTTTCACATTTAGGTTCGTTCAAACATGTCAAACGTTGTATAACATAAATCTTCAGGGCCTGTTTCAACAAGAGAGCCAATAAGATTCGAGGGGGATGATTTCATCGTGTTTCAAAACGTTTCCAAAGGTGGGGGTAGACAGGGCCGCCGGCGTCATAATGGTGATGGCCCTCCCCCTGTGACCAATTTCCAACGCGTCTCATTCACTGAGTTTCGACAGTAGAAGGCTCAAAACACTTTGTAAAGACTGGCGACATCTTGTGGAAGCAATAGGAAGTGCTCAATAAACGATATCGCACGGTGTGAATAATAGGCGACGACGTGAAGTTGAGTCCACAATTCAGAATGCCACTTCATGTTTCAATCGGTCTCGGGGTTTTGACTGCCATATGAGTTCTGTTATACTCACAGACACCATTCAAACAGTTTTAGAAACTTTAGGGTGTTTTCTATCCACATGTATTAATTATATGCATATCCTAGCTTCTGAGTCTGATTAGTAGGCCGTTGAAAATGGGCACGAATTTTTTCCAAAATGCGCTGTGGCGCCCCCTATCCTAGGGTAACATCAAGAGGTTAAGTATATAGGATATATTCTAAGCCAACAGGACAGGGATATATGACATCTGTGGTGATCATGAAGAGTATGGAGATACATTTAACTCTGGCATTCTATATGGTTTACCTGATCAGCTAAAATGTAATCTATTATTTAAAGAGATAGATCCTAGTAAACCAACTACCCTAATCGTGTCCACCCAGTAAGTTGGGACCACTTCTTCCCATTTAATATACTTATCTATTATAAAAAATTTTTTTAAGTAGTTCGTTTTCCAATAGGCCACAAAGTGTTTCCGAACCTGCTCTACTATCCCCCCTGTTGACACATGGCTCTGCCCATGTGTCAATCTTGCCGCATCTCTAAACAATGACTTAAGTAGTATTGGTAACTTATCATGATACCAAATACCGTCCTTATATAAATTGCTCCTAACTTCTCCCATTTCGAAATCCCTTTCACTGGTGCTCTAGACTGACAATTTTAATATAGCTTTGTCTATTTTTACTTCCTCTTTTAAGAACTGCTGTGTCGACGGCTGCGGTTTAAGACCTGCCTTTTTCGTTTCCGCATCTGCTTTTCTGTTGTTGTTACTGACACTATCTGTCCCTCTAATGTGGGCCTCACATTTACAAATAGCTAACTTTTCTGGCAAAAGTACAGCATCTAATAGATTCAAAATCAACTGAGCGTGTGTAATAGGTTTCCCAGGAGTGGTTACCATTCCCCTGCTTCTCCATTGGGCTGCAAATATGTGTACTGTGTTAAATGCATAGGCACTGTCTTTGTAAATAGTAATACGTTTTCCTGTCCCTAACTGACACGCACGGGTAAGTGCTACTATTTCTGCTTATTGTGCTGAATAGTTTCTCGGTAACGGCTCTGCTTCCAAGACCTCTGTGTCTGTAACTATAGCATATCCTGTCGCATTAGTGCCATCATGGTTTTTTCTTGATGATCGATCTACAAACATAGTCAGTTCCCCATCAGGTAAAGCTAGATAAGTCAAATCGGGTCTTGGTACGACAACTTTCTCAGTTTCTGTTACACAATCATGTGGGCTGCCATCTGTTGCAATATCCTATTGTCAAATTAGGCATGTTCAAAAGAATTATCATACAAGACAAATGTCTAGCTGGTGACCTGTAAGCCATCTTATGTTCTAACAACAGTATGGATACGGCATGAGGAACTTTTAAAGTCAAATCATGATAGAGCACAACAGATGCCGAGTCCTCAACTGCCTGAGCTGCTGCCACCACAGACTGCAAACATAGTGGCATGGCTTGGGCTACTTCATCTAATCGGGAGGAATAATAAGCATTAGGCCTATTTCTCTCCCCCCCCCCCCGTGTCTCTGGGTTAGTACTGACGTCATGAATCCTTCCCTACAGTCTACTGTCTGTGTAAAAGGACAATCATATCTGGGAAACGCTAGGACAGAGCTAGTTGTCAATAACTTCTTTATCGTTACAAACTGGTTCTCAACCTCATCTGTCCACTTGATCTTATCTTTTGCTGCCATAGCTTTACCATATATCAACTCACTAAGCTTCCCTGTATGTAATGCAAAGTGGGGTATCTACGCACGACAATAGTTAATCATTCCAAGAAAACTCATCTGTTTCTTATTGAGTGGTTTAGGTGCTTCTAGAATGGCTGTCTTTCTGGTGGAATTAAGTGTTCTCCCTTCCTGTCTTATTGTGTGTCCCAAATAAATGACCTGTTCCTGCCAGAGCTGTAACTTCCTCTTATTAACTTTATGACCTTGTTCTGCTAAGAACACTAACAGAGCTAGAGTGTTCGCTTTACAGCCCCCCTGGGAGGGATTCGCCACCAATATGTCATCTTCATATATTCAAATGTGGCTCTCCTCTGGAGGGTCAAATCTTCCTAAATTACTCCTAATTACTTTTTAAAAAATCATATAATACCCTTTTATATATCCATTCCCTCCCTTAAAAGGTAAAGCCAAACCAACCTTGGCTATCAGGATATACTACTTATACTAAAATAAAAATACATTAACCTGTTAGGGCTAGGGGGCAGCATTTGCACGTCTGCATAAAAAAATGTACCCGATTTAATCTGGTTACTAATCCTACCCAGTAACTAGAATATGCATATACTTATTATATATGGATAGAAAACTCTAAAGTTTCTAAAACTGTTTGAATGGTGTCTGTGAGTATAACAGAACTCATTTGGCAGGCAAAACCCTGAGACATTTTCTGACAGGAAGTGGATACCTGATGTGTTGTATTGACTTTAAACCTATCCCATTGAAAAACACAGGGGCTGAGGAATATTTTGGCACTTCCTATTGCTTCCACTAGATGTCACCAGCCTTTACAAAGTGTTTTGAGTCTTCTGGAGGGAGATCTGACCGAACAAGAGCCATGGAACGATGATGTCCCATTAGACACCTGGCGCGCGAGTTCATGTTGGGTACCCTCGTTCCAATACGTTATAAAAGAGTATGCATTCGTCCACCTTGAATATTATTCATGTTCTGGTTAAAAAAGGCCCTAATGATTTATGCTATACAACGTTTGACATGTTTGAACGAACGGAAATATATTTTTTCCCCTCGTTCATGACGAGAAGTCCGGCTGGCTTAGATCATGTGCTAACAAGACGGAGATTTTTGGACATAAATGATGAGCTTTTTTGAACAAAACTACATTCGTTATGGACCTGTGATACCTGGAAGTGACATCTGATGAAGAGAATCAAAGGTAATGGATTATTTACATAGTATTTTCGATTTTAGATCTCCCCAACATGACGTCTAGTCTGTATCGCAACGCGTATTTTTCTGGGCGCAGTGCTCAGATTATTGCAAAGTGTGATTTCCCAGTAAGGTTATTTTTAAATCTGGCAAGTTGATTGCGTTCAAGAGATGTAAATCTATAATTCTTTAAATGACAATATAATATTTTACCAATGTTTTCTAATTTTAATTATTTAATTTGTGACGCTGACTTGACTGCCGGTTATTGGAGGGAAACGATTTCCTCAACATCAATGCCATAGTAAAACGCTGTTTTTGGATATAAATATGAACTTGATAGAACTAAAAATGCATGCATTGTCTAACATAATGTCCTAGGAGTGTCATCTGATGGAGATTGTAAAAGGTTAGTGCATCATTTTAGCTGGTTTTATGGTTTTGGTGACCCTGTCTTTGACTTGACAAAACATTACACACAACTCTTGTAAATGTACTGTCCTAACATACTCTAAATTTATGCTTTCGCCGTAAAACCTTTTTGAAATCGTAAAACGTGGTTAGATTAAGGAGATGTTTATCTTTCAAATGGTGTAAAATAGTTGTATTTTTGAAAAATTTGAATTTTGACATTTATTTGGATTCAAATTTGCCGCTCTTGAAATGCACCTGCTGTTGATGGAGTGCACCACGGGTGGCACGCTAGCGTCCCACCTAGCCCATAGAGGTTAACCAAAATCTGGTACACATAAAGATCCAGGTATTACACTCTAAATCACCTCTTATAGTAGCCGAGTAGATATAACATCCTCCAGTCATTACTCGGCGCTGCTTTCTTTACCAAAAACATTGGAGAATTGCACTATGCTTCATCTCCTTCTCTGATTACTCCCCCTTCTACCCATTCCTCAAATATGGGAGTAATCCCTTTTATTACCTCGGGCTTCATTAAATTTTACTTCTGGTATGGTCTATGATTAGATTTCGGCAATACCTGTATTGGAATTACCCCTTTAATTAATCCTACATCTGCTGGACCTTGTGACCATAAGTGCTCAGGGACTATTTGTAATTCTAATTCCTGTTCTTCTGTTAACAGGTAACTTCTGTTAACAGGTATGCCTCTCCTCAGTTATACCCTCCTCGGATTATACCCTGATGAAGACAGCTTGGCTGTCGAAACGTTGCATCTGAGCTCCTAGGGTGTGCGGCTCTCCCTTATTTTCATGCCTCTCCTCAGTACCTCCCACATTCACTCAAATGTACCACAGGAACACTATTAGCTCTCCAATATAGCTTCCTACGATATCTATCGGTTGATGGACTATGCTGATCTCCACTCATCATGTCTGCCCAGTCTGTGATTCTCTTTCCCTTAAATATCCACTGACATGTCCTCCCACCCTTCTGAAGGTTCTTTCGCAAGAGAGACATGGGGGCCACACCTTTCCCTGAACAGTCTTTGTGTCTGATGCTGTGGCTCTACTTCCCCTGCTGCATGTGTACTGTCATAGTGGAACCACTTTAGCCCTATAATTCTCTCTGTGGTTTTAAGTAATGCCTCCTCATAGACTGGATTGGGGCCTGGGTGTCTATTATACCAGAGAGGGCAGTGTAAGTCATCGGGGGGCATCTTAGTGAGGCCTGGTACTGCATCATCCGCAAGTTCCATCAAGGTTTTAGGATTATCCGTTACTCCCCCCCTTAACAGATCTTGACTCTACCAATAGCACGGTTCCCTGCAAACTACCATGTTGTCTTGAACAATGTGTGCCATCATTCCCCATTCAATGGGAGTGACAGCTACATTTAATTTGGTCATTACATCACGTCCCAGCAGGTTCACAGTTTGGATATCAAGACAGGGACGGTTGCCTCCCCTCCAGACTGCTCATGTTTTAAATTGATTGGTGAGGACAACCTTTCCATGAATTGATGTCCATGAAGCTGAGCGAACTATAATCTTTTCCCCATATATTCTTACTCCCTCAGGTTTATCAGCAGCACAGATCGCTGTACGGCATGCTCCTCTGTCACAAAGAAATTGTATTTTCTTTCCCATTACCGTCAATATCAACTGTGGTTTCTGTTCCTGTTGTAATGCCAAATCAATGGTTGCCAATTCAAACACTTCACAATTTGGTTCTGTTACCCCCTCGTCTAGTTCACTCAGATCTTCCCCCTCCTCTGAATCTAGTCATGCCTCATCCTCTTTTTCCTCCTTCCCTGAATCGGGCTGTGGGCGCCTATTGTTCTTCTCTCCCTTCCCACCCCGATTGTCACGCCTGCCTTTCCCCTTATGTCTGCAGATACGGTGATTGTGTCCTACTTGGTTACAGTATTTGCAGGGTGTTTTACAGTCCCTGGTGAAATGTCCTGTTTTATCACAATTAAAACACCGCTTCTCTCCGTCTCTGTCATCGTGTTTCCCTGTTTTTCCCCTCCTGTCTACAGAGTCTCTGCTCCTCCCCGCTAGTTCCCCTAGGGTTGCTACCAGGTACTCTGCTCTTTTCTGTTCTTTTTTCATTCTGTCGTTTTTCCCATCCTGCTCATAGTGAACGGCATATCTCTTTACCTCTGCCAGAGTTGCTGTTCCCTACCCTACTAGAGTCTTTTTTATGGTACGACTTATCTCTGGGCGCATTCCACTGAGGGAAGCTATTTTCAGTTGTTGGTGATATGCTGTATCGTTCCCCTGGGCTACTGGTGGCTCTATTAACCCACTGTTGGCATTGAAAACATATTTCAGCCTCTCTAGGTACTGACTTATGGTCTCACTGTCTCCCTGCTTACATTCGTGGACCTTGGAAAAATCGGCATGTCGGTGATAGTGTTCCCTCAGATTATTACACAGCTGTGCTATTTTGTCGGCATATGGCCCATCTGCTGCCCAGGGCAATACCACCAAATCATTATGTCCAGGTACCCACTGTCCCCGGACTGCTGCCCAGTCCTTCCCCACCAGCTGTCTTACTGCTCTCTCAATCTCCCCTGTGTCTAGCTTAAAGCTGGCTGCTAGACCTTCCAGATCTCTTCTGAACCCTTCTATACCTGTCTTAGGATGCACTACACCCTCTACGGCTCGGACCACATCTCTCTGTGTCCATGCCCTGTATACATCCAGAGTGGCCAGTGCCCCATCATCCCCAGCCCGTGGGTTTGGCAATGCTATCATAGGGTACTGGCCACTCTCCCCATCCTCCTCTATCCATTCTGAATCTCCCTGGCTTCTGACTCTGATTATGGGGATCCAGTCTACTGAGGGCCTTAGGTCTTCCACACTTATGTCCTAGTCCCCGTCTATCTTTTTCCCATTCTTGGGTTAATTTTCTGAACTCTCTATCCTCACTCTTTCTCCTTACTGGCTCAGTACTCTCCTCTCTCAACTTCAGTAGTTCCTCTCTCTCCTTTCGCTGTTCTTCCAGCAGCCTTCTCAGGGCTTTGACTGTCCTGTCCTCTTCACTATCTTCATGTCTATGTTTGACCATTAAGTTCGTACTTCTTTCTCCATTTTGGGCCAAAATAAATGTTCCTTTTATCCTTGGATTCCATATACCTCTCATCCCCGGTTAATTCCGGGACCTCCTTTGAGGATTTACCACCCATGTTATTCAATTACCTTCCTTGTTATTATGCTTATTCTCACAATCTATGTGTGTGCTTTTACTGTTTTTATACTTAAATCTTACAATCTATATATTTTAACTTGTCCCAGACAACTTCCCATATACTTTTACTAGTCCCAGATGACTTCCCATATACCCCTAATAGTCCCAGACTATTTCCCATATATTTTGAATAGTCCCAGACTACTTTCCATATATTTTTAATAGTCCCAGACTACTTCCCATATTCCTCTAATAGTCCCAGACTATTTCCCATATACCCCTAATAGTCCCAGACTACTTTCCATATATTTTGAATAGTCCCAGACTACTTTCCATATATTTTTAATAGTCCCAGACTACTTCCCATATTCCTCTAATAGTCCCAGACTATTTCCCATATATTTTTACTAGTCCCAGACTACTTCCCATATTCCTCTAATAGTCCCAGACTATTTCCCATATATTTTGAATAGTCCCAGACTATTTCCCATATATTTTTACTAGTCCCAGACTACTTCCCATATTCCTCTAATAGTCCCAGACTACTTTCCATATATTTTTACTAGTCCCAGACTACTTCCCATATTCCTCTAATAGTCCCAGACTATTTTGATACGGGGTAGTTTCTTTTGGTAATGGCCTCAACTACCTTGAGACATTGCGGACCCAATTTTGTTCAATACTCAGCCCCCCGTTTTATATTTATCTAGATACTTTGTTACTTTTGAACTTTCTCTATATAAACTTTTTTTTAAACGGTATACTGAATATGAATCCTCCTGGACTTTAGTAATTATCACCTTACCTACACAAGATTTATACCGATGTATACGTCTAATGCAAGTTTAGATCCTACCCCCAAAATCCATGAATAAAGACTACTGACCTTATTCTTGCAGCTAAAAATTAAATGTAGGTTGGATCTTGTCACCATGTCACGCTTGTCGTTGGAAATGGAGGACCAAAACGCAGCAGGTATGTGTATGCTCATCTTGTTTTTTTAATAAATACAAAATGAACACCAAAATAACAAAGAACGAACGATCAACAAAAACAGTCTGGTAAGGCACAAGGCTAAACACAGAATAATCACCCACAAATCACACACACAAACACACCCTCATATATGGGACTCTCAATCAAAGGCAGATAGACAACACCTGCCTTCAACTGAGAGTCCCAACCCCAATTAACCAAACATAGAAACACACACACCAGACTAACCATAGAATACAAACACATAGACCATCAACCAAAAACCCGGAAATACTAAATCAAACACCCTTTACACAAACACACCACCCCGAACCACATAAAACAAATACCCTCTGCCACGTCCTGACCAAACTACAAAAACAATTAACCTTATACTGGCCAGGACGTGACACACCACCTCTGTCGTGTACCAGTTCACCACTGGCCTGAAATAAACCCTCAATTCAGAGGTCAGGTCTTTGTCTTACGGATCCTGGATCCACCCGTGCACGGTTTCCAGCAGTTCCTTGGGACGACAGAGGCAGGTATTGAGATCCGGCTCGAAGGACCAAGTTGTCACGAGAATTTTCATCCCAATGTTATTAACTCAAAACTCACTATATGCTTTGACCAATTCCCCGGGGGTTGTAAGGCCCCGGTTAATAGAAGAATTCGACAAAGTCCCCGAAGTCAGCAAAAGGTTAGTTCTTTATTGAGAGAGCTCTTAATATCATACAATGTACACAGCCTTTTATACCTAACATTTGGTCATAACATATGTCATACTCCTTACAAATGCCCCTCCTCTTCTTTAACCTGTCTGGGCTAGGAGGCAGTATTTTCACGGCCGGATAAAAAACGTACCCGATTTAAACTGGTTACTACTCTTTTCCAGTATATTCGGATATAAAACACTCCAAAGTTTGTAAAATTGTTTGAATGGTGTCTGTGAGTATAACAGAACTCATATGGCAGGCCAAAACCTGAGAAGATTCCATACAGGAAGTGCCCTGTCTGGCCCATTCTTCTGCTTCTGTGGCATCTCTATTGAAAATACAGCATCTCTGCTGTAACGTGACAATTTCTAAGGTTCCCATAGGCTCTCTGAAGGAGAATGAGTTATGAATTAACAGGTATAAATTATGGGTTATGAATTAACAGGTATAAATGATGGGTTTTGAATTAACACATCCCATGCGAGCCCAGGCATTTCAATACATTCAGGATTTCTTACGGTCCATGTGCAATGTATATGGTTATCTCTGTCTCTCTCTCCATCTTTTCTTTAACAAGCAGCCATGTTGTTGTCATTCCACTAGGGACCTGTTTTCAGCATTTTAAGTCTGCAGTCAATAACCGGTGCACTGGAATTATCCCTTTACACATGTACTGTACTGGAATTATCCCTCTACAGTTAGGAGCACTCCCTTTAAGAGTGTGCTCCTAATCTCAGCTCGTTACCTGTATAAAAGACACCTGGGAGCCAGAAATCTTTCTGATTGAGAGGGGGTCAAATACTTATTTCCCTCACTAAAATGCAAAAAATTTTATAACATTTTTGACATGCATTTTTCTGGATTTTTTTGTTGTTATTCTGTCTCTCACTGCTCAAATAAACCTACTATTAAAATTATAGACTGATTATTTCTTTGTAAGTGGGCAAATGTACAAAATCAGCAGGGGATCAAATACTTTTTCCCCCCACTGTACATCTACATGATGTATTGTTACACCATGTAGGAGCAGTATAGTCCTAGTCTGTTCATTATATACATCTACATGATGTATTGTTACACCATGTAGGAGCAGTATAGACCTAGTCTGTTCATTATATACATCTACATGATGTATTGTTACACCATGTAGGAGCAGTATAGACCTAGTCTGTTCATTATATACATCTACATGATGTATTGTTACACCAAAAAAAAGGGAAATTATATTATTTTATACTAATACAATTGCTCAGAGAAAGAGATTTAGTTTAACATGTAATTCTCAAAAGGCAGGGGTCTGAATTATTGCTACCCATGTTTTCAATACTCCAGCACCCTCCCCTTGGGAGAATAACGACACTGAAATGTTTAATGAGATTAGAGAACACATTGGGTGGTATCTTAGACCATTCCTCCATATAGAATCTCTCCATGTCCTTGATTTATTTAGTCTGTCTTATGGACTGCCCTGTTCAATTCAAACCACAGGTTTTCAATGGAGTTCAAGTCCGAAGACTGAGTTGGCCATAGAACATTTTTGATTTTGTACCCAATTTACAGTTTCTTTGTTTTGCTGGAAGACCCACTTATGGCCAAGTTTCAGCCTCCTAGCAGAGAGGTAACCAGGTTTTGGGCAAAAATATCCTGGTAGTGGTTAAAGTTGATTTATTTTATACATTTTTGCTCATCTTTATCAAGGGTATTAATAACTAGGTGCTTATTTTGATATCTTGTTTTTTGACTGAGTCAGAAATACAGATGTGGAGTAGATGTAGAGTTTGTTTTAAATTCTCATAAAAAACTGAACTAATCAAACAACACTTGTTGCTCTTTATACGTGTTGATATAATATTCATATTTAATAGAGAGGAAAAAAAAACGTTTCCCTAAACTGCTTTATAATATTATAATTCAATGAAGAATAAAAATAGTTTTCCCTCCTCAACTGCGTTTCCTCCCTCCAGACAGCAGATGGCGATATGTGTCTTTCAGGCGATGTTTCTAGTGTGACGTAAAATCTAGTGGACGGAACGCTTCTTCAACAACCGCAGCCACCTCGGTAGCTCGCTAGCCGACAAAGTCGGAACATTCAAGTTCTTTAGACAATTTCGTGGTTTATTTGCCACTCTGATTTAAACATACTTATGTGGAAACAACTAGCTACCCCATTTAATTTAATATTTACGCTGTAAGTCAACTATCTGGCTGGTTAAGTTAGCATTAGCCTAGCTAGCTAACATCCCCGACCATGCGCTCACTAAGCTACGCTCCTCCTGCTAAAGAGGAGGTCTGTTGGACGGAGAAAGAAGCTCTGGGGCTGAACATTGTCGTGAAAGAGGAGAAGGAAGAGGAGGATGTCACAGTAAAACAAGAAGTAGAGGGTGAGGCTGTTACCGTGAAAGAAGAAGAGAAAGACGTTTCAGTGAAAGAAGAGGAAGACGCGTTCAGAGTGAAAGAGGAGGAGGATGTTACAGTAAAAGAAGAAGAGGAAGAGGAGGATGCAGTTTTTGGAGTGGAGGATGAAGAGGGGGAAATTACTGTCACATTAGAGGACGAAGAAGAGAAGACTGGAGAACTGATTAACACCAGTAAATACAGTGAGTACTATCTAATAAAACAGGGACATTGATCTGATTAACACCAGTAAATACAGTGAGTACTATCTTATAAAACAGGGACATTGATCTGATTAACACCAGTAAATACAGTGAGTACTATCTTATAAAACAGGGACATTGATCTGATTAACACCAGTAAATACAGTGTGTACTATCTTATAAAACAGGGACATTGATCTGATTAACACCAGTAAATACAGTGAGTACTATCTTATAAAACAGGGACATTGATCTGATTAACACCAGTAAATACAGTGAGTACTATCTAATAAAACAGGGACATTGATCTGATTAACACCAGTAAATACAGTGAGTACTATCTAATAAAACAGGGACATTGATCTGATTAACACCAGTAAATACAGTGAGTAATATCTAATAAAACAGGGACATTGATCTGATTAACACCAGTAAATACAGTGAGTACTATCTAATAAAACAGGGGCACAAACTCTGCAGTTGTTGAACTAATGTGTGATTTTTAAAAGGACATTCTACACTTGAATATGTTTTTGTACTGTCGGAATTGTCCATGAAGTCCTACAGTGATTTAAAAAAAAAAACTTTTCCTGTTGAAAAGTGATATATAAATATCGTAAAGTATAAACACACTAAAAGGAAACAAATAAATGTTTTGAGCAAAATAGTGTTTTTTTAACAACTGCAAACTAGAAGGAGTGAGTGATGTCATAGTAAGGCCTTCAAGGAGTTGGCTTGATGGGAAGTCGTGATGTCATCCAATAGGAGACTGATCTTCATGTGAATATTCATTATTCTTTTGAAAATCCTTCCTGTTCTGTCAAGTTGGTTGTTGATCATTGCTAGAAAGCCGTTTTCAAGTCTTGCCATAGACTTTCAAGACGATTTAAGTCCAAACTGTAACTAGGCCACTCAGGAACATTCAATGTCATCTTGGTAAGCTCCTCCAGTGTAGATTTGGCCTTGTGGTTTAGGTTATTGTCCTGTTAGGACAGTTTTTTGTATTCAGATCTCTGAAATGCTCTCTACCTACTTAACATTTAGTGTCTCCTTATGTTACGCTGGAAAAACAGTTTTCATGGGCACAGAAATCCTAAATCATTTCAGAGTTTGCTAAATCCAATGGTTCTAACCGAGTCACCTTAACTTTATTGACAACACCCAAATGGATACTGTCATTAACGTCGTTCTTCAATAATTACACATAATTCTTAATACTGTAGCTGGTTAGTTACAGTCACATGTTCAACTATCAGCTGATCCAGGAAATCATTTTCTGAATGACAGTCACATGACAAACATCACGACATGCAACAACAACCAAAGTGCTTCTTCATTCATTACTCTGGTAAAGACAGTTATGCCGTGCTCCACGTTGGATCCAACATCCCTAACAAATTGATGTTTATAATGTGTTATTGTCTGCTTGATTTACAGTGGGGTCTCGTTAGTCTGTCTGGACACAGAGATACTTAGCTCATAATGTGTAGAGAACTGTTCCATGATGGATAGGCTATTGTACAACACACAGAGCTATTTTCCTTTATTCAGGACATTTAGAATGACAACACATTACAGAGTAGCCTAGTGGGATTATTCACAAAATTATCTGGTGATCAGGTTATGAAATGTCATGACAAAGACATGTTAGTTTCCATGTTTCACCTGAAATATTAAATGATTTATAGTCCTACGTCTATGTTGTTGTTAGATAAAGTTATGGGTCCTACAGTAGGTCCATGTTGTTGTTAGATAAAGTTATGGGTCCTACAGTAGGTCTATGTTATTGTTAGGTGAAGTTATGGGTCCTACAGTAGGTCTATGTTATTGTTAGGTGAAGTTATGGGCCAATTTGTTAAACACTTAGTGTACAAACCCTCATTGTCAGGCTGATGGAAAAGCCAAAGAGCATTTTACTGGTTGAAGTGTTTTTTAAGTATAAAGCAGTTGATTTGCGACAATAACACAAACATATTAAGCAGGAGGTTCAAACAAGCCCTACAATTATAATCTAAAAGTAATGTGAAATGCACTCATAATCAACCTGTAAATGGAGGCTATTTTTGCTGTCAGCCTATGAGAACTCCCCTGAGTTTTCCCCCACGGTGGTGAATTAGTGAATAGACACAGAGCTTAATGTGAGTTTCCTTGAGTAGCACTCCTGATCTTGTCCTGATAGTGCGCTGTAATATTCAGAATATATTGTGAAAAACGATAATCTTCGCTCACCATTTTTGCTCCAGGCAGATATACTACATCCATAACTAGTGGTTTCCTCATTACCAGATATACTACATCCATAACTAGTGGTTTCCTCATTACCAGATATACTACATCCATAACTAGTGGTTTCCTCATTACCAGATATACTACATCCATAACTAGTGGTTTCCTCATTACCAGATATACTACATCCATAACTAGTGGTTTCCTCATTACCAGATATACTACATCCATAACCAGTGGTTTCCTCATTACCAGATATACTACATCCATAACTAGTGGTTTCCTCATTAGCAGATATACTACATCCATAACTAGTGGTTTCCTCATTACCAGATATACTACATCCATAACTAGCGGTTTCCTCATTACCAGATATACTACATCCATAACTAGTGGTTTCCTCATTACCAGATATACTACATCCATAACTAGCGGTTTCCTCATTACCATATATACTACATCCATAACTAGTGGTTTCCTCATTACCAGATATACTACATCCATAACCAGTGGTTTCCTCATTAGCAGGGAGGTGTTTCTGCAATCAAATTGTGTGCGCATTGCCCTCGTGCTGCAATTTTAGCAAACACAGAAAGGGGCCTATATTGGAGACCAAAAGTCGTCTTGCACACTGCTTAGAGTTTCAACAACATTAATAACTTATTTCTAGTTACTACTAATGTGAAAACAAGACAAAATATGATTGTTGCTAAGTTGACTGTCTTAATGGTCAAATAATTTAACAGATGTCAATTGTTGTCCAACATCATGGCTCCGCTGTTGGCATCACCTTTTACAGTGGATTACCGCTGTTGTGGGCCTTTAACCATCTGTCTGACTTTGTTGTTCACACAGGAGAGAGGCGGGACAGTCGTGGATCCTCTGAGGAACCTCAACAACCTCATGATGCTGAAGAGGCAGAGAAGAGTCTCTCCAGATCAGAACTCCTCAAGAAACACCAGCAGAGACCCACAGGGAAGAGAACTCACTGCTGCTCTGACTGTGGGAAGAGATTCACCTCATCAGGCATTAAAATTCATCAGAGAACACACACAGGAGAGAAATCTTATAGCTGTACTGAATGTGGGAAGAGTTTTGTTCAATCTGGCCAGCTGACATCGCACCAGAGAATACACACAGGAGAGAAATCTTATGGCTGTGGTCAATGTGGGAAGAGTTTTGTTCAATCTGACATCGCACCAGAGAACACACACAGGAGAGAAATCTTATAGCTGTACTCAATGTGGGAAGAGTTTTGTTCAATCTACAGATCTGAGAGTGCACCAGATAAGACACACAGGAGAGAAACCTTATAGCTGTACTCAATGTGGGAAGAGTTTTGTTCAATCTGGCCAGCTGACATTACACCAGAGAACACACACAGGAGAGAAACCTTATAGCTGTGGTCAATGTGGGAAGAGTTTTACTCAGTCAGTTGGCCTGAAATCACACAAGAGAACACACACAGGAGAGAAATCTTATAGCTGTGATCAGTGTGACAAGAGATACTTTGATAAAACCTCTCTGATCAAACATCAGAAAATACATGGAGTTATTTCATGATATCAATGAAATAATGTCACAATGTAGAATGTTTTAACATTGTAGTAGGAGTATTTTAATGATGTCACAATGTAGAACCCTAAACGTTTGTCCCCTGTTCTATTGATTTCAACATGATATGGATATTAACCTCAGGGGGAAAATCCAGGCTCTGAATTGGAAGAGTTACTATTTATGAGATTTAACAAAAAGTGACTAACACAAAAAGAGTTGTGTTACACTTACCACGTTGGTGACCCACTGGAATCAAAATGCAACACTTCAAAATGTAGCGAGCTGTTTTCTACAAATTGTCCTCTAACCAGGGATGTACACATTATTCTCAGATTCCATGTGGTTTTTCAGCTGTTAGTTTAACAGGATGTGCAACCTCATCTCCCTCCTCTCACCCAAATGATTTCAACATGATATCGATGAGTTATGACAAATAAGTGTTGTGTTCCTTTGTTTAGTGACCCCTACATTTAAATGCATCACTCCCAAATGTAGCTGACTGTCTTCTGCAGGTTGTCCTCTAATCAGTGAGGTAGAATATATCTCCATTTCTATGTGTTTTGTTTAGTTGTGTTAGTTTCAACAGCACGTACAACCTGATTTCCCCCCTAATCGATATCAGTGATTTATTGCTACTTGTCAAAACAACAGCGTTTCTGGTGCTTGTGCAGTTTATAAGGTGTTTGTTTAAACAAATACAAGTAATATGATTATTGTGGCAGATGTTTGTGTGTAAATACCACATGTTATGTTTAGGTTTTCAATTTATCCCAAACTGTTTCTGCATATTAGTTATTGATTTGGACACGTTAAAACTGTGACATTGGGGATATCCCACCTAGCACAATGTCATTGAAAAGCTGTTGTACTAGAGCATGACATTGGGGACTGGGCCCCGATCCAATATAGGAGATGAGTTTTGTTTGGGCTCCTTCCAAGGGGACGAGAGTTCTAGAAGCTAGTGAGTTTTCCCCCCAAAATGTATTATTTAGAGATGTTTTTTCTTGTTTATAATTGTTGACAGCCAGTAGACACCATGTTTATATTGGTGAAGGTGAAGCATTGTAGTTGATTATAATGTGAAATGGAAGTTGTTTTCTGTTGGTGGTGAGCAAACTTGTCCAACAAAAATATAGGATATATTTGTTGTCTTAAGGGGGAAGGTGTTACAGGCTTTGGTTTTTCCATTTATGTTTTGAGGTTGGACTTTAGCACGTCTAGCTCGTTAGCACGTCTAGCTCGTTAGCACGTATAGCTCGTTAGCACGTAGGACGCACTGATTGGTGTCACCTCGTTAGTCAGTATGTGTTACACCTGTGCTGGCTTGTCCATCTCGTTAGTGGGAAGGTGTTTCACCTGAGCTGGTCCAGGTTCTATTTAAGAGTGTCTGGCCCAGTGCTCCAGTTGTCTTGATACATGTGGAGAGTCAACACCTTTAGTTGCTCCACCTTTTTGGTTTACTTCCTGTCTTTAAGTTTGGTGTGGGTTTTTCTTTTGTTTTCCTCTTCTTGGGCAGATTTAGTGGGTCTCATGGTGGGTGTCTTTTAGGTCCCAGTTGTTGTTACTAGTCAACTTTCAGTGGACACCCCCATAGTGTCTTTCAGAGCCCCTCCTAAAAAACAAGTTATATTTTGGGTTGGATGTTGCATCATATTGTTGATATTTTAATCAATGGCATTTCCTTACAATGCTCATTAGTCTTTCAGTTGTTATTGTTTTTTATCCTCATATTTGTGTACTAAATATTTCTGATTATTTTCATAGTTTTTTCCTGTGAAGCCATTGTGTTGCATCCATGTCTGACATGTGCTGTATAAATAAAGCTTGATTTGATTTGAACACATTGTAAAACAAATTAACCCAATGACTGACCAATCAACAGACTCTTGGTCCACCTTAGTATGAAAAACTGTATCAATCCCACTTTTCCAGCCTGCTGAAGGCGTGGTGGAGCGGTAAACACCACCCCCGGCTCTACCAGGGGCTTGAGGTGGTCTCCCACAGCTCTGCTTATGTCATGTTCTGTGGCCTTGCTGTTCCATTTATTGACTGTCCCTGCAACACAGAAACACATTTAGTCATATTATATAAAACACTCAATGTAATGGATATGGAGCATCTATGGCCTCAGTTACACCTGGCACCTAAATGTGACTTCTGTCATCTGATCACTCCAAGCTGCATTAGGTTCAGATCTACCAGGATGGGCCTTTGACAAAGTCTGGACATAGTCAGGCCACTGAATATGCATAAGCAATGTAAAAAGATGGGGTGAATGAGGGGAAAAGTATATTTGACACAAATGACCTTCATAATAACAAAGAACAAATGTGTGTCTGAGGGGAAATTAACTTTCATACAGCCAAAAGGGGTGAGAAATTACACCAATATCAGTGGACAATTTGCACTAATGTTAATAAACATAGATGATGGAACATATTCCCTTTTGCTGACGTGATGAACCGCTAAGGGGACATAAATATTTACCATCTAAACCATGTGTGACCTCTCACCTCTCTGGCTGTAGAAGTGGTCTTCCTAACCAGTTCCTCAACAGCTCTCTGACTGAGCTCCACCCTCACTGGGTCTTCAGAGGAGAGGAAGGCTGAGGAGGGATGGAAGGATGAATGGATCAGTCAGTCAATAAAGTTTAGAGCTGCTGTCTATGCTGTCTGACAAAATCACTATTTTAGTAGTTTATTAAAGTAAATAAGGCTTTATGACTGCTGAATACCAACTATCAATCACTTAGATCATGTATTTTCAGGTAGAGATACATCCTTGGGACGTCCCTAGCCCATTGAAGTTGACATTTAAAATGGTTAAGGTAGGGGTTAAGGTTAGGGTTTAGGGTAGGGATGTCCCAAGGATCCCAGATAGCATTGACCATTGTGCATTCTTCTCTCTTTTACATAGCAGGTGATGGGTTCTGAACTTGAAAATATGAAATATCCTTATTCATGTCAATGTTTGAGGGGAATGTAGAACGTTTACATTCTGTCAGAATGTGTTATTGTTAGACGTCAGGGATCCTATGGAAGAAGAAGGGCCACAGTCTGGAACAAGTCAACAGGACAGCCGTGAGGTGGGGAGGAGAAGGACCACAGTCTGGAACAAGTCAACAGGACAGCCGTGAGGTGGGGAGGAGAAGGGCCACAGTCTGGAACAAGTCAACAGGACAGCTGTGAGGTGGGGAGGAGAAGGGCCACAGTCTGGAACAAGTCAACAGGACAGCCGTGAGGTGGGGAGGAGAAGGACCACAGTCTGGAACAAGTCAACAGGACAGCCGTGAGGTGGGGAGGAGAAGGGCCACAGTCTGGTACAAGTCAACAGGACAGCCGTGAGGTGGGGAGGAGAAGGGCCACAGTCTAGAACAAGTCAACAGGACAGCCGTGAGGTGGGGAGGAGAAGGACCACAGTCTGGAACAAGTCAACAGGACAGCTGTGAGGTGGGGAGGAGAAGGGCCACAGTCTGGAACAAGTCATCAGGACAGCCGTGAGGTGGGGAGGAGAAGGGCCACAGTCTGGTACAAGTCAACAGGACAGCTGTGAGGTGGGGAGGAGAAGGACCACAGTCTGGAACAAGTCAACAGGACAGCCGTGAGGTGGGGAGGAGAAGGACCACAGTCTGGAACAAGTCAACAGGACAGCCGTGAGGTGGGGAGGAGAAGGGCCACAGTCTGGAACAAGTCATCAGGACAGCTGTGAGGTGGGGAGGAGAAGGGCCACAGTCTGGAACAAGTCATCAGGACAGCCGTGAGGTGGGGAGGAGAAGGACCACAGTCTGGAACAAGTCAACAGGACAGCCGTGAGGTGGGGAGGAGAAGGGCCACAGTCTGGAACAAGTCAACAGGACAGCCGTGAGGTGGGGAGGAGTGAGGAATTTAGGCTGAGGTCAGGTCAGGTCAAGTGAGGAAGAACTCATGTGACTAAAGTTCTGCCTAGCAACAGAGGTGTAATTCAACATCAGTTCACCGTCTCAACTCATACTGTATTGGAGCTGCAGCAGCTTCTACTAACGTTAGCTTCGTTAACTAACTAACTAAGGACGGTGACCTGTCCAGACCAGATGTTACAACGAACTGAATCGTCAATAGAGGTCTTCCTCTTTATATAGCCTGCTACAGCATGCAATACTATTAACTCACAAGGGGGCAGAACGTTACATGTACAATACTATCCCATTTTGGACACGTTACATGGACAATAGTATCCCATTTTGGAAACGTTACATGTACAATACTATCTCATTTTGGAAACGTTACATGGATAATACTATCCCATTTTGGAAACGTTACATGTACAATACTATCCCATTTTGGAAACGTTACATGTACAATACTATCCCATTTAGGAAACGTTACATGTACAATACTATCCCATTTTGGAAACGTTACATGTACAATACTATCCCATTTTGGAAACGTTACATAGACAATACTATCCCATTTTGGAAACGTTACATGTACAATACTATCCCATTTTGGAAACGTTACATGTCCGCCCCCTTGTGGAGGGAAATTAATATCTTAGATGGTAGCTCTAGATGGGATTCAAATGCATAATGGTATTAATACAGTGTCTAGACTACCTCTTTTGTATAAATGCCCTTCAGAATCCCAACACAGTATTGCCACGCAGCAAAATGTTGCATATAATATATAACACTTACTCTTGAGTTGCTGACTTGTTGCACCCTTGACAACTACTATGATTATTATTATTTGACCATGCTGGTCATTTATGAACATTTGAACATCTTGGCCATGTTCTGTTATAATCTCCACCCCGGCACAGCCAGAAGAGGACTGGCCACCCCTCATAGCCTGGTTCCTCTCTAGGTTTCTTTCTGGGTTTTGGCCTTTCTAGGGAGTTTTTCCTAGCCACCGTGCTTCTACACCTGCATTGCTTGCTGTTTGGGGTTTTAGGCTGGGTTTCTGTACAGCACTTTGAGATATCAGCTGATGTAAGAAGGGCTATATAAATAAATTGTATTTGATACAGATCTCTGTGAGGAACTATAGATCTCTGAGAGGAACTATACATTTACATTTAAGTCATTTAGCAGATGCTCTTATCCAGAGCGACTTACAAATTGGTGCATTCACCTTATGATATCCAGTGGAACAACCACTTTACAATAGTGCATCTAAATCTTTTAAGGGGGGGGGGGGGGGTTAGAAGGATTACTTTATCCTATCCTAGGTATTCCTTAAAGAGGTGGGGTTTCAGGTGTCTCCGGAAGGTGGTGATTGACTCCGCTGTCCTGGCGTCGTGAGGGAGCTTGTTCCACCATTGGGGTGCCAGAGCAGCGAACAGTTTTGACTGGGCTGAGCGGGAACTGTGCTTCCGCAGAGGTAGGGGGCCAGCAGGCCAGAGGTGGATGAACGCAGTGCCCTCGTTAGGGTGTAGGGACTGATCAGAGCCTTAAGGTACGGAGGTGCCGTTCCCCTCACAGCTCCGTAGGCAAGCACCATGGTCTTGTAGTGGATGCGAGCTTCAACTGGAAGCCAGTGGAGTGAGCGGAGGAGCGGGGTGACGTGAGAGAACTTGGGGAGGTTGAACACCAGACGGGATGCGGAGTTCTGGATGAGTTGTAGGGGTTTAATGGCACAGGCAGGGAGCCCAGCCAACAGGGAGTTGCAGTAATCCAGACGGGAGATGACAAGTGCCTGGATTAGGACCTGCGCCGCTTCCTGTGTGAGGCAGGGTCGTACTCTGCGAATGTTGTAGAGCATGAACCTACAGGATCGGGTCACCGCCTTGATGTTAGCGAAGAACGACAGGGTGTTGTCCAGGGTCACGCCAAGGTTCTTAGCACTCTGGGAGGAGGACACAATGGAGGTGTCAACCGTGATGGCGAGATCATGGAACGGGCAGTCCTTCCCCGGGAGGAAAAGCAGCTCCGTCTTGCCGAGGTTCAGCTTGAGGTGGTGATCCGTCATCCACACTGATTTGTCTGCCAGACATGCAGAGATGCGATTCGCCACCTGGTTATCAGAAGGGGGAAAGGAGAAGATTAATTGTGTGTTGTCTGCATAGCAATGATAGGAGAGACTATGTGAGGATATGACAGAGCCAAGTGACTTGGTGTATAGCGAGAATAGGAGAGGGCCGAGAACTGAGCCCTGGGGGACACCAGTGGTGAGAGCACGTGGTGCGGAGACAGATTCTCGCCACGCCACCTGGTAGGAGCGACCTGTCAGGTAGGACGCAATCCAAGAGTGGTCCGCGCCGGAGATGCCCAACTCGGAGAGGGTGGAGAGGAGGATCTGGTGGTTCACAGTATCAAAGGCAGCAGATAGGTCTAAAAGGATGAGAGCAGAGGAGAGAGAGTTAGCTTTAGCAGTGCGGAGAGCCTCCGTGACACAGAGAAGAGCAGTCTCAGTTGAATGACCAGACTTGAAACCTGACTGATTTGGATCAAGAAGGTCATTCTGAAAGAGATAGCAAGAGAGCTGGCCAAGGACGGCACGCTCAAGAGTTTTGGAGAGGAAAGAAAGAAAGAAGGGATACTGGTCTGTAGTTGTTGACATCGGAGGGATCGAGTGTAGGTTTTTTGAGAAGGGGTGCAACTCTCGCTCTCTTGAGGATGGAAGGGACATATCCAGTGGTCAAGGATGAGTTGATGAACGAGGTGAGGTAAGGGAGAAGGTCTCCGGAAATGGTCTGGAGGAGGGTCAAGCGGGCAGGTTGTTGGGCGGCCGGCCGTCACAAGTCGCAAGATTTCATCTGGAGAGAGAGGGGAGAAAGAGGTCAAAGCATAGGGTAGGGCAATGTGAGCAGGACCAGCGGTGTCGTTTGACTTAACAAACGAGGAGCGGATGTCGTCAACCTTCTTTTCAAAATGGTTGACGAAGTCATCCGCAGAGAAGGAGGAGGGGGGAGGGGGGAGGAGGATTCAGGAGGGAGGAGAAGGTAGCAAAGAGCTTCCTCGGGTTAGAGGCAGATGCTTGGAATTTAGAGTGGTAGAAATTGGCTTTAGCAGCAGAAACAGAGGAAGAAAATGTAGAGAGGAGGGAGTGAAAGGATGCCAGGTCCGCAGGGAGGCTAGTTTTCCTCCATTTCCGCTCGGCTGCCCGGAGCCCTGTTCTGTGAGCTCGCACTGAGTCGTCGAGCCACGGAGCAGGAGGGGAGGACCGAGCCGGCCGGGAGGATAGGGGACATAGAGAGTCAAAGGATGCAGAAAGGGAGGAGAGGAGGGTTGAGTAGGCAGAATCAGGAGATAGGTTGGAGAAGGATTGAGCAGAGGGAAGAGATGATAGGATGGAAGAGGAGAGAGTAGCGGGAGAGAGAGAGCGAAGGTTGCGACGGCGCAATACCACCCGAGTAGGGGCAGAGTGAGAAGTGTTGGAGGAGAGCGAGAGGGAAAAGGATACAAGGTAGTGGTCGGAGACTTGGAGGGGAGTTGCAATGAGATTAGTGGAAGAACAGCATCTAGTAAAGATGAGGTCAAGCGTATTGCCTGCCTTGTGAGTAGGGGGGAGGGTGAGAGGGTGAGAGGGTGAGGTCAAAAGAGGAGAGGAGTGGAAAGAAGGAGGCAGAGAGGAATGAGTCAAAGGTTGACATGGGGAGGTTAAAGTCACCCATAACTGTGAGGGGTGAGCCATCCTCAGGAAAGGAACTTATCAAGGCGTCAAGCTCATTGATGAACTCTCCAAGGGAACCTGGAGGGCAATAAATGATAAGGATGTTAAGCTTGAATGGGCTAGTGACTGTGACAGCATGGAATTCAAAGGAGGAGATAGACAGATGGGTCAGGGGAGAAAGAGAGAATGTCCACTTGGGAGAGATGAGGATTCCAGTGCCACCCCCCGCTGGCCAGATGCTCTCGGGGTATGCGAGAACACGTGGTCAGACGAGGAGAGAGCAGTAGGAGTAGCAGTGTTTTCTGTGGTAATCCATGTTTCCGTCAGCGCCAAGAAGTCGAGGGACTGGAGCGTAGCATAGGCTGAGATGAACTCTGCCTTGTTGGCCACAGACCGGCAGTTCCAGAGGCTGCCGGAGACCTGGAACTCCATGTGGGTTGTGCGCACAGGGACTAGGTAACCTCGATAGTTTATCTGTACTACACCTTTATCATGATACAAAGGCAACTATGTAGCTAGCTAATGTAACACTAATCAAGACGTTCCTTTGTAATGTATTGAGTTTCTACAGTGCTGCTAGTCGGTAAAGTTGGCTAGCTAGCAGTGGTGTTGACTAAGTTTGACTAGGTTTAGAAAACAGCGTCGCGGCGGACGAAAATAGCTGGCTAGCTAACCTCGAAAATTACTCTAAACTACACAAAGACAGCAAAGACAGCTATGTAGCTAGCTAACACTACACTAATCAAATCGTTCCGTTGTAATGTATTACTTTCTGCAGTGCTACAGTGCTGCTATTGGTAAAGTTGGCTAACTAGCGGTGGCTGTGGAGTTGACTGTTAGGAAAACGGCGCCGCTGCGAGCTGGCTAGCTAACCTCGATAATTTCTCTAAAGTTGGCGGTAAACTACACAATTATCTTTGATACAAAGACAGCAAAGACAACTATGTAGCTAGCTAACACTACACTAATCAAATCGTTCCGTTGTAATGTATTTAGTTTCTACAGTGCTACAGTGCTGCTGTTGGTAATGTAGGCTAGCTAGCAGTGGCTGTGGTGATGACTAGGTTTGGAAAACGGTGTCGCGGCGGACGAAAATAGCTGGCTAGCTAACCTCGATAATTTCTCTAAACTACACCACTATCTTTGATACAACGACAGCAAAGACAGCTATGTAGCTAGCTAAAATTGCTCAGATCAAACAAATCAAACCGTTGTAATGTAGTGAAATGTAATATTACCTGCGGAGCGAAGTGCAGCACGACTACTCGCTCCAAACCCGGAAGTTTCTATAGATCTCTGAGAGGAACTATAGATCTCTGTGAGGAACTATAGACCTCTAGGAGGAACTATAGACCTCTAGGAGGAACTATAGATCTCTAGGAGGAACTATAGATCTCTGTGAGGAACTATAGATCTCTAGGAGGAACTATAGACCTCTAGGAGGAACTATAGACCTCTAGGAGGAACTATAGATCTCTAGGAGGAACTATAGATCTCTGTGAGGAACTACAGACCTCTGTGAGGAACTATAGACCTCTAGGAGGAACTACAGATCTCTGTGAGGAACTACAGACCTCTGTGAGGAACTATAGATCTCTGTGAGGAACTATAGATCTCTGAGAGGAACTATAGATCTCTGAGAGGAACTATAGATCTCTAGGAGGAACTATAGATCTCTGTGAGGAACTATAGATCTCTAGGAGGAACTATAGACCTCTAGGAGGAACTATAGACCTCTAGGAGGAACTATAGACCTCTAGGAGGAACTATAGATCTCTGTGAGGAACTACAGACATCTAGGATGAACAACAGATCTCTGTGAGGAACTACAGACCTCTGTGAGGAACTATAGATCTCTGTGAGGAACTATAGATCTCTGTGAGGAACTATAGATCTCTAGGAGGAACTATAGATCTCTAGGAGGAACTATAGATCTCTAGGAGGAACTATAGATCTCTAGGAGGAACTATAGATCTCTAGGAGGAACTATAGATCTCTGTGAGGAACTATAGATCTCTGTGAGGAACTACAGACCTCTAGGAGGAACTACAGATCTCTGTGAGGAACTACAGACCTCTAGGAGGAACTACAGATCTCTGTGAGGAACTATAGATCTCTGTGAGGAACTATAGATCTCTAGGAGGAACTATAGATCTCTAGGAGGAACTATAGATCTCTAGGAGGAACTATAGATATCTGTGAGGAACTATAGATCTCTGTGAGGAACTATAGATCTCTAGGAGGAACTATAGATCTCTGTGAGGAACTATAGATCTCTGTGAGGAACTATAGATCTCTAGGAGGAACTATAAATCTCTGTGAGGAACTATAGATCTCTATGTTACTATCCAAACATCAGATTAAGACTCAGTCACACAACTCTCATATCCACAGTCACACAACTCTCATATCACAGTCACACAATGCTATTCCCAAACATACCTAATCAATTAGTTGTTTTTCAACAATATTTTAACCTGCAGGAATATCTTCACATTTCTATCTCATGGTTAGTTGCTAGGATAATGTAACTCATACATGTACATATTTCAATACTTCTAAAATGGGGTCCAGGTTTAAAACAATTACAGGTTTAAAACAATTACAGGTGCACCGTACTATCATAAATGGTCTGTGTGGTTTCCCTGAGATCCCAAGTTTGAGGGATCCCTCATGCACCCTTTACCCAGGTCGTCAGGAGCGGTCACCAAGTCAAGATTCACATTCCCATCGCCAAATGTGGTGGTTAATTTCTTTAATATCAAATGAGGAGACAAACTTATGACACAAGTCAGAGTTATTCTTAAAATCAATCTTTATTCACTTATAAAGGAGCAGGTCAATACAACGTACACATATAAAGTGAATCAATTGAGTGCTCTACGATAAATGATGGCTGGTCGACGAATCACCCCCAGATGATTCGTTGAGAGCCACGATACAAAAGTACAAAGGTCTTTTACAGCCAAGACACACCCCTTTTAACCTACATGACCAACAACAGATGTATAGAACGGGTCACAAGGTTAAGACTTGTATGAAAGATACTTATAAATTCTCAGCAGAGACTATCTGCTGTAAAAACAGTACTCTTTGTGTAGAGACCAGGGTCTGGCCCTGGGGTCATCTCTCCCTGGTACCATATAGAACAGAAACATTAACTCATGCTCTGGAATGCAGTCTCTTTAGGTTTTATCACCCAAAAGACATTGTAAATCTCCTGTCAGTGTTTTCTCCCAGAGGCCCATCCTCAGTAAAACACACAGACACAATAGTTCCAAGAACCCTCTATTCTGTTGCATAAAACAACCATTTGATGCAATAAAAGTATTATAACATAATGTTGCAATTTTGCTCTCAGTGTCCACTGAAAGTTGACTAGTAACAACAACTGGGACATAAAAGACACCCACCATGAGACCCACTAAATCTGCCCAAGAAGAGGCAAACAGAAGAAAAACCCACACCAAACTTAAAGACAGGAAGCAAACCAAAAAGGTGGAGCAACTAAAGGTGTTGACTCTCCACATGTATCAAGACAACTGGAGCACTGGGCCAGACACTCTTAAATAGAACCTGGACCAGCTCAGGTGAAACACCTTCCCACTAACGAGATGGACAAGCCAGCACAGGTGTAACACATACTGACTAACGAGGTGACACCAATCAGTGCGTCCTACGTGCTAACGAGCTAGACGGGCTAACGAGCTAGACGTGCTAACGAGCTAGACGTGCTAACGAGCTAGACGTGCTAAAGTCCAACCTCAAAACATAAATGGAAAAACCAAAGACTGTAACACCTTACGAGAATGCTCACCACCAACAGAAAACAACTTTTATTTCACATTATAATCAACTACAATGCTTCACCTTCACCAATATAAACATGGTGTCTACTGGCTGTCAACAATTAAAAACAAGAAAAAAAATTTTTTTTCCCCCCACTAGAACTCTCGAACGAGCCCAAACAACACATATCCAAAACGGAAAAACGTGCAGTCAAGATAAGATCCATGACAACTCACAGGCTAAACGCAAAACACAAAACAGCCCACCTTGAGAAAATCAGAAACCAAGATGTCCTCACCATGGACACTCACCATGGACTGCAATATCCATAGTAACTTTCCACACCTCACTGCAGAGCTTCTCTCTCTTTTCAGGGTTCACTAGATAGGCATGTTGTTGGATCAGGCCCAGTCCAAAATGTCATGCTCTAGTACATTTGGTTTGGCACATCTGAGAATGAACCCTGATATTCTAAAAGCAGGGCAACAATGTCAATATAATTGTACCAAAAATGTCAGTTGGTTGCATTAAAAATAATCATTACTAAATGTTACATGAAATGTAAATATGAAATATTTGGTTGCATAGTCTACTTTCAACAGCTTTTCAATGACATGTTGCTAGGTGGGATATCCCCAATGTCAAAACACAGTTTTAACGTGTCCAAATCAATAACCAATATGCAGAAACAGTTTGTGATATTGAAAACCTAAACATAAAATGTGCTATATACACAAACATCTGCCACAATAATCATATTACTTGGATTTTTTTTAAACAAGCACCTTTATAAAACTGCACAAGTAGCAATAAATCACTGATATCGATTAGGGGGGAAATCAGGTTGTACGTGCTGTTGAAACTAACACAACTAAAAAAACACATGGAAATGGAGATATATTTTACCTCACTGGTTAGAGGACAACATGCAGAAGACAGTCAGCTACATTTTGGAGTGATGCATTTAAATGTAGGGGTCGCTAAACAAAGGAACACAACACTTATTTGTCATAACTCATAGATATCATGTTGAAATCATTTGTGCGAGAGGAGGGAGATGAGGTTGCACCTCCTGTTAAAACTAACAGCTCAAAAACCACACAGAATCTGGGAATAATGTGTACATCACTGGTTAGAGGACAACTTGTAGAAAACAGCTAGCTACATTTTGAAGTGGTGCATTTTGATTCCAGTGGGTCACCAACATGGTAAATGTAACACAGCTCTTTTTGTGTTAGTCACTTTTAGTTAAATCACATAAATAGTAACTCTTCCATTTCAGAGCCTGGATTTTCCCCCTGAGGCTAATATCCATATCATGTTGAAATCAATAGAACAGGGGACAAACGTTTAGGGTTCTACATTGTGACATCATTAAAATACTCCTACTACAATGTTAAAACATTCCACATTGTGACATTAATTCATTGATATCATGAAACAACTCCTTCATGTATTTTCTGATGTTTGATCAGATGTCTTTTATCGGAGTATCTCTTGTTACATTGATCACAGCTATAAGGTTTCTCTCCTGTGTGTGTTCTCTGGTGTAGAGTCAGAGTGCTAGATGTAGTAAAACTCTTCCCACATTGATCACAGCTATAAGGTTTCTCTCCTGTGTGTGTTCTCTGGTGTTGAGTCAGAGTGCTAGATGCAGCAAACCTCTTCCCACATTGACCACAGCTATAAGGTTTTTCTCCCGTGTGTGTTCTTTGGTGTATCTTCAGTTTGCCAGATTGAACAAAACTCTTGCCACATCGAGTACAGCTATAGGGTTTCTCTCCTGTGTGTCTTCTCTGGTGCATCTTCAGTTCTCCAGATTGAACAAAACTCTTCCCACATTGAGTACAGCTATAGGGTTTCTCTCCTGTGTGTCTTCTTTGGTGTATCGTCAGATGGTTAGATTTTAAAAAAAACTTCCCACATCGAGTACAGCTATAGGGTTTCTCTCCTGTGTGTGTTCTCTGGTGAAGAGTCAGATTGCGCAAGCAAGTAAAACTCTTCCCACACTCATCACAGATATACGGTTTCTCTCCTGTGTGTATTCTCTGGTGTGATATCAGGCTGCTTCGATGAGTAAAACTCTTCCCACATTGATCACAGCTAAAAGGTTTCTCTCCTGTGTGTTTTCTCTGGTGGAATTTCAGGCTGGTTGATTGAGTAAAACTCTTCCCACATTCATCACAGCTATATGGTTTCTCTCCTGTGTGTGTTCTCTGGTGTGTTATCAGGTTGCCTAGTTGAGTAAAACTCTTCCCACATTGATCACAGCTAAAAGGTTTCTCTCCTGTGTGTGTTCTCTGGTGTAATTTCAGGCTGGTTGAACGAGTAAAACTCTTCCCACATTCATCACAGCTAGAAAGTTTCTCTCCTGTGTGTATTCTCTGGTGTGATATCAGGCTGCTTCGATGAGTAAAACTCTTCCCACATTCATCACAGCTATAAGATTTCTCTCCTGTGCGTGTTCTTTGGTGTACAATAAGATGGCTAGATGTATCAAAACTCTTCCCACATTGAGTACAGCAATAAGCTTTCTCTACTGTGTGGCTTCTCCGATGAATTTTAATGCCTGATGAGGTGAATCTCTTCCCACAGTCAGAGAGGTTAATTATCTTCCCTGTGGGTCTCTGCTGGTGTTTCTTGAGGAGTTCTGATCTGGAGAGACTCTTCTCTGCCTCATCAGCATCATGAGGTTGTTGAGGCTCCCCAGAGGATCCACGATAGTCCCGTCTCTCTCCTGTGTGAATGACAAAGTCATACAGATGGTTAAAGGCCCACAACAGCAGAAATCCACTGTAAAAGGTCATGCCAACAGCGTAGCCATGATGTTGTACAACAATTGACATCTGTAATGAATGTAATGATTACTTGACATTTGTCTTAAAATGAGCAACAATAGTCATATTTTGTCTTGTTTTCACATTAGTAGTAACATCTAAGATTGGAGGCCCTTTTCTATGTTTGCTGGTGAGAAAAGATTTTTGCTCAGGGGAGTAACCTCCATTACCAGGTTGCTTATGAGTTCATTTCACACTACTTTGGATTATAATTGTCAGGCTCGCTTGAATCTCCTGCTTAATATGTTTGTGTCGTCATCGCAAATCAACCGCTTTGTACTTAAAAAACACTTCAACCAGTAAAATGCTCTTTGGCTTTTCCATCAGCCTGACAATGAGGGTTTGTACACTGTTTGCCAAATTGGCCCATAACTTCACCTAACAACAAATATAGACCTACTGTTGGACCCATAACTTCACCTAACAATAACATAGACCTACTGTAGGACCCATAACTTCACCTAACAATAACATAGACCTACTGTAGGACCCATAACTTCACCTAACAACAACAACATAGACCTACTGTAGGACCCATAACTTCACCTAACAACAAATATAGGAAAATAGCTCTGTGTGTTGAACAATAGCCTATCCATCAAGGAACAGTTCTCTACACATTATGAGCTAAGTATCTCAGTTTCCAAACGGACTAACGAGACCCTACAGTAAATCAAGCAGACAATAGCACATTATAAACATCAATTTGTTAGGGATGTTGGATCCAACGTGGAGCACGGCATAACTGTCTTTACCAGAGTAATGAATGAAGAAGCACTTTGGTTGTTGTTGCATGTCGTGATGTTTGTAATTTGACTGGCATTCAGAAAAGTATTTCCTGGATCTTCTGATAGTTGATCATGTGACTGTAACTAAACATCTACAGTATTAAGTATTATGTGTAATTATTGAAGAACTGCGTTAATGACAGTATCCATTTGAGTGTTGTCAATAAAGCTAAGATTAAAAAAAAAAAAAAATGTATTTCACCTTTATTTAACCAGGTAGGCTAGTTGAGAACAAGTTCTCATTTACAACTGCAACCTGGCCAAGATAAAGCAAAGCAGTGCGACAAAAACAACAGAGTTACACGTTGGATAAACAAACGAACAGTCAATAACACAATAGAAAAATCTATATATAGTGTGTGCAAATGGAGTACGGAGGTAAGGCAATAAATAGGCCATAGTAGTGAAGTAATTACAATTTAACACTGGAGTGATAGATGTTCAAGTAGAAATACTGGTGTGCAAAAGAGCAAAAAAACGTAAATAAAAACATGGGGATGAGGTAGGCAGTTGGATGGGCTATTTACAGATGGGCTGTGTACAGCTGCAGCGATCGGTAAGCTGCTCAGATAGCTGATGCTTAAAGTTAGTGAGGGAGATATAAGTCTCCAACTCCAGCGATTTTTGCAATTCGTTCCAGTCACTGGCAGCAGAGAACTGGAAGGAAATGCAGCCAAAGTAGGTGTTGGCTTTGGGGATGACCAGTGAGATATACCTCCTGGAGCGCGTGCTATGGGTGGGTGTTGCTATGGTGACCAGTGAGCTGAGTGAAGTCGGCCTAGCAAAGACTTATAGATGACCTGGAGCCAGTGGGTTTGGCGACGAATATGTATACCAGGTCGATTAGAAAGGCCTGCTCGCAGAAGTGTTCTAGGGAGCATTTGACAGTGATGAGGGGTGGCCGTTTGACCGCAAACCCATAACGGATGCAAGCGATGAGGCAGTAATCTCTGAGATCCTGATTGAAAACAGCAGAGGTGTATTTGGAGGGCAAGTTGGTCAGGATAATATCTACGCGGGTACCCATGTTTACAGATTTAGGGGTTGTACCTGGTGGGTTCCTTGATAATTTGTGTGAGATTGAGGGCATCTAGCTTGAATTGTTAACCTCACTAGGGTAAACTTGGTAGATTTGGATAGAAAACACTCTAAAGTTTCCAAAACTGTTAAAATAATGTCTGTGAGTATAACAGAACTGATATGACAGGCAAAAACCTGAGAAAAATACATCCAGGAAGTGGGATTTGTTGTTGTTGTAGTTTTCCATTGACTGCCTATACAGATTCCATTGACTTAGGTCTCAAATTGCACTTCCTAGGGCTTCCACTAGATGTCAACAGTCTTTAGAAATAGTTTCAGGCTTGCATCCTGAAAAATGAGAGTGTAAGACCACTCTGAATGAGTGGACCATTCAGTATCTCAGAGATTTTTCATGCGCGAGACCGAGAGCGCACCTTTCTTGTTTACCTTTTATATTGACGACGTTATTGTCCGGTTGAAATGTTATATATTATTTAGGCTAAAAACAACCTGAAGATTGATTATAAACATCGTTTGACATGTTTCTACGAACTTTACTGATACTTTTCGGATTTTTCGTCTGGCTGTTGTGATTGCCTTTGAGCCTGTGGATTACTGAACAAAACGCATGAACAAAACGGAGGTTTTTGGATATAAAGAGAGACTTTATCGAACAAAACAAACATTTATTGAGTAAATGGGAGTCTTGTGAGTTGCAACGATATGAAGATCATCAAAAGTAAGTGATTCATTTTATCGCTATTTCTGACTTGTGTAACTCCTCTACTTGGCTGGTAACTGTTACTAATGATTTGTCTGCTGGGCGCTGTTCTCAGATAATCGCATGGTATGCTTTCACGGTAAAGCCTTTTTGAAATCTGACACCGTGGTTTGATTAACAAGAAGTTAATCTTTAAACCGATGTATAACACTTGAATGTTTTATGAATTCTTATAATGAGTATTTCTGTTTTTGAATTTGGTGCTCTGCAATTTCACTGGATGTTGGCCATGTGGGACGGTAGTGTCCCACACCCCCTAGAGAGGTTAAGCATATCACAGTTTAGGTCACCTAACAGAACAAACTCTGAAGATAGATGGGGGCCAATCAATTCACATATGGTGTCCAGGGCACAGCTGGGAGCTGAGGGGGGTCTGTAACAGGCGGCAACAGTGAGAGACTTATTTCTGGAGAGATTCATTTTTTTAATTAAAAGCTCGAACTGTTTGGGCTTAGACCTGGAAAGTATGATAGAACATTGCAGGCCATCTCTGCAGTAGATTGCAACTCCTCTCATTTTGATGGAAAATGTTGTAGTGGGGATGGAAATTTCAGAATTTTTGGTGACCTTCCAAAGCCAGGATTCAGACACGGCAAGGACATCAAGGTTGGCGGAGTGTGCTAAAGCAGTGAGTAAAACAAACTTAGGGAGGAGGCTTCTGATGTTAACATGCATGAAACCAAGGCTTTTACGGTTACAGAAGTCAACAAATGAGAGCACCTGGGGACACACAGGGCCTGGGATAACCTCTACATCACCAGAGGAGTAGGGTGAGGGTACGGCAAAAGGCTTTCAGAACTGGTCAGCTCCCTCTAGTCAGGTTATAGTGATGACTGGCTCCCTCTAGTCAGGTTATAGTGATGACTGGCTCCCTCCCTCTAGTCAGGTTATAGTGATGACTGGCTCCCTCCCTCTAGTCAGGTTATAGTGATGACTGGCTCCCTCCCTCTAGTCAGGTTATAATGATGACTGGCTCCCTCCCTCTAGTCAGGTTATAGTGATGACTGGCTCCCTCCCTCTAGTCAGGTTATAGTGATGACTGGCTCCCTCCAGTCAGGTTATAGTGATGACTGGCTCCCTCTAGTCAGGTTATAGTGATGACTGGCTCCCTCTAGTCAGGTTATAGTGATGACTGGCTCCCTCTAGTCAGGTTATAGTGATGACTGGCTCCCTCTAGTCAGGTTATAGTGATGACTGGCTCCCTCCCTCTAGTCAGGTTATAGTGATGACTGGCTCCCTCTAGTCAGGTTATAGTGATGACTGGCTCCTTCCAGTCAGGTTATGTTGACGACTGGCTCCCTCGTCATTTGTGTGTTTTAATTATTTAATGAAATAGCATGCTTAAAGCATCAGACAAGTTCAGTACATATAGTTGATTTTATTAAAACACATGGGGTGATTGGTAGAAAGAACAGATGACTCTTGGTTGACCAAGATGTATTTTAGTTGGGGACAGCACTAGAACATGATTTTGGGGCTCCCGAGTGGCGCAGCGGACACTGCATCTCAGTGCTTGAGGCATCACTACAGACACCCTGGTTCAAATCCAGGCTGTATCACAACCGGCCGTGATTTGGAGTCCCATAGGGCGGCGCACAACTGGCCCAGCGTCGTCAGTCATTGTAAATAAGAATTTTTTCTTAACTGACTTGCCTAGTTAAATAAAGGTTACGTTGAAATAAATTTAAAAAATTGTGTTTCATGACAAACCATTTTTTACAAATCCGGCAAGGCACCAACTTTGAGAAGGTTTCAAACCAATTCATGAATGTAATTGAATCTAGGTATGTCTTGCCTTTAATGTAATGGCATGAAAAAAAATTGGCTGAATTTTATACAATGACTTATCAACAGCTCTAACAATTTGACCCCCACAGGAAATCTTCACTGGCAGTTATAGAATATACTATATAGCCTAGAAACCTGGTTAAACTATCATTATGACATCCTGGATGAATTCTAGAATATACTATATAGCCTAGAAACCTGGTTAAACTATCATTATGACATCATGGATGAATTCTAGAATATACTATATAGCCTAGAAACCTGGTTAAACTATCATTATGACATCATGGATGAATTCTAGAATATACTATATATCCTAGAAACCTGGTTAAACTATCATTATGACATCATGGATGAATTCTAGAATATACTATATAGCCTAGAAACCTGGTTAAACTATCATTATGACATCATGGATGGCCAGTCTTTGTATTCATAGTGTAGTGAATTCAGGGGGAGGCCCTGAGCTGAACTCAAACCTGGGTCCAGCGACTGTCATGCCAACACCTTATAACTGTTACGCCAAGATGTCTAAACTTCTTGAAGAGGTTGCTAGGTGTTGGGTTACGGTTTCTACAATAGCTTTCTCTATGAATTTGAGAGTGGTTACACTTCTTCCCCCATTCCTCAGCTGTTTACCAAACCAAGCCTCTGGGCAGCCATTTTGTTGCCGTTTAAAAAACCCACACAACCCATCAATCTGCAGTTCAAACAATAACAAAGCTGTAATTCCACCACTGTTTTGGTAATAAGATGATTATGGGGTTGGAGAAATGTAACTACTTTCAAATTCATAGACAGACCTATGGATGCAAGGACTGACCATCCATGATATCAACATTATAGTTTTAACCATGTTGAGGGTATACAGTGTTGATTTACATTTCTTTACTCTAATGTTTAGAACCAAGCTTATTTGGGGATCTGATGGGGTACAACAGTTGAACTAAGCTCATGAGGCATGTGTTATATTCTTCAAGAATCAATGGCTATAAATAAATAATTTAAAAGTCCAAATATAGATGTAGCTATTGCAGATTTCCGCTTTAACACCACACATCAGTTCAACAACTGCAGAGTTTGTGCCTCTGTATTTAAGACAGTACTTACTAGTGTTAATCAGGGAACGGTTTCTCAAAACCATCTTATGGCTAAGTTCACCGTTAGAACCATTGGACGCCTTAAGATGCGTTTGGGAAACCGGGCCCAGATGTCCAGTTTCCTCCTCTATCGATGTAACAGTCATCTCCCCCTCTTCCTCTTCATAAACTGCATCCTCCTCTTCTTTTACTGTAACATCCTCCTCCTCTTTCACTCTGAACGCATATTTTTCTTCTTTCACAGTAACGGCCTCACCCTCTACTTCTTGTTTTACTGTGATGTTCTCTTCATTAGCAGGAGAGTAGCTCAGTGACCGCATCGTCGGGGATGTTAGCTAGCTAGGCTAATGCTAACTTAACCAGCCCGCTAGCTGAATAATAACAACAACACCGTAAATATGAAATTAAATCTGATAACTAACTAGACGACAGAAGAGGGTTTAAAACACAGTGGCTAATATACACTAAAGCGTCTAATGAGCTTTATTGGTTCGGCTATTTTGTCTAGCAAGCTACCGAGGAGGCTTAATAACTGTTGCTGCTGTTGAAAGAAGCGTTCCGTCCACTAGATTATACGTCACACCAACAGCATCGCCTTAAATTCCCACACCGCCATCTGCTGACTGGAGTGGGTAACGCAGTTGAGTAAAACGTTTATTTTATTTTCTGACAAAAAGTTAAAGGGTAGGAAGCGTTCGTTTTTACTCACCCGTGTAACAACACAGTGTGGTTAAAGACTTAGTAACTTAGTTGTAGTCACAATCTGGTTACCTATAAGTACAAAGAGTTATGTTTTTGCGTTGTTACATATTTCTTAAACTTATTTCCGGATATCTTCTAAACTACCCACAATGCACTATGTGCTACAGAGTTTGTATGCTAGCTCGGTATCTAGCTCCAGCTTGTAAACATCAGCCACACCTCATGCTTTCATATACTGTGTGGTTGTGATATATAGTGGGAACGCATTAGCACGGTAGACTCTGCTGCCTTGTTGTCAGTAGGGATGTTACTTTTGATACCGGAGCTACGAGGCCTGCGTCCAAATCGATAAGCAGTAAACTTCAAAGCAGTGTACCGATGCCTGTATCACTTTATCAGCAGCACGTCATCAATGGCGTCTGAAGCTTCATTTCATCAAACAACCACCTGATTGGTTTGGTATTGGGCTTGTTCGACACTGCAGGCGACTGCAGACTGACTGATCTACAAATCCCCTGTTGCTGCTGTTGAAAGAAGCGTTCCGTCCACTACATTATACGTCACACTAACATCGCCTTAAAGCCCCACATGATGTATTGTTACACCATGTAGGAGCAGTATAGACCTAGTCTGTTCATTATATACATCTACATGATGTATTGTTACACCATGTAGCAGCAGTATAGACCTAGTCTGTTCATTATATACATCTACATGATGTATTGTTACACCATGTAGGATCAGTATAGACCTAGTCTGTTCATTATATACATCTACATGATGTATTGTTACACCATGTAGGAGCAGTATAGACCTAGTCTGTTCATTATATATATCTACATGATGTATTGTTACACCATGTAGGAGCAGTATAGACCTAGTCTGTTCATTATATACATCTACATGATGTATTGTTACACCACGTAGGAGCAGTATAGACCTAGTCTGTTCATTATATACATCTACATGATGTATTGTTACACCATGTAGGAGCAGTATAGACCTAGTCTGTTCATTATATACATCTACATGATGTATTGTTACACCATGTAGGAGCAGTATAGACCTAGTCTGTTCATTATATACATCTACATGATGTATTGTTACACCATGTAGGAGCAGTATAGACCTAGTCTGTTCATTATATACATCTACATGATGTATTGTTACACCATGTAGGACCAGTATAGACCTAGTCTGTTCATTATATACATCTACATGATGTATTGTTACACCACGTAGGAGCAGTATAGACCTAGTCTGTTCATTATGTACATCTACATGATGTATTGTTACACCATGTAGCAGCAGTATGGAGGTACAGTGGGGGACAAAATTGTTGACACCCTTGATAAAGATGAGCAAAAACGACTCTATAAAATAAAGAATTCAAATACTGAGCTATATTGTATAAAAAATAAAGGGAAATTATATTATTTTATACTAATACAATTGCTCAGAGAAAAATATAGAGTTTAACATGTAATTCTCAAAAGGTAGGGGTCTGAATTATTGCCACCCATGTTTTCAATATTCCAGCACCCTCCCCTTGGGAGGATAACGACACTCAAATGTTTTATGAGATTAGAGAACACATTGGGTGGGACCTTAGACCCTTCTTCCATAAAGAATCTCTCCAGGTCCTTGATTTATTTTGTCTGCGCTTGTGGACTGCCCTGTTCAATTCAAACCACAGGTTTTCAATGGAGTTCAAGTCCGAAGACTGAGATGGCCATTAAATTTTTTTTTTGTGCCCAATTAACCATTTCTTTGTGGATGTTGATGTGTCTTGCTGGAATATTTACATTTTAGTCATTTAGCAGACACTCTTATCCAGTGTGACTTACAGTAGTGAATGCATACATTTCATACATTTTTTTTTCTGTGCTGGCCCCCCGTGGGAATCGAACCCACAACCCTGGTGTTGCAAACACCATGCTCTACCAACTGAGCTACAGGGAAGATCAGCCTCCTAGCAGAGAGGTAACCAGGTTTTGGGCTAAAATATCCTGGTAGTGGGTAAAGTTTATTTATTTATTTTATACAGTAATTTTTGCTCATCTTTATCAAGGATATCAATAACTAGGTGCTTATTTTGATATCTAGTTATTTGACCAATCAGAAATACAGATGTGGAGTAGATGTAGAGTTTGTTTAAAATTCTCATTAAAAATCTGAACTAATCAAACAACACTTGTTGCATCTTTGTACGTGTTGATATAATATTCATATTTAATGGAGAGAAAAAAACGTTTCCCTAAACTGCTTTATAATATTATAATTCAATGAAGAAGAATAAAAATAGTTTTCCCTCCTCAACTGCGTTTCCTCCCTCCAGACAGCAGATGGCGATATGTGTCTTTCAGGCGATGTTTCTAGTGTGACGTATAATCTAGTGGACGGAACGCTTCTTCAACAACTGCAGCCACCTCGGTAGCTCGCTAGGCGACAAAGTCGGAACATTCAAGTTCTTTAGACACTTTCCTGGTTTAATTGTAACTGTGATTTAAACATACTTATGTGTAAACAACTAGCTACCCCATTTCATTTAATATTTACGTTGTAAGTCAACTAGCTGGCTGGTTAAGTTAGCACTAGCCTAGCTAGCTAACATCTCCGACCATGCGCTCACTAAGCTGCTCTCCTCCTGCTAAAGAGGAGGTCTTTTTTTTTTTTTTTTTTTTTTTTTTTAAGTTTGCACAAATCTTTATTTAACTTGCTGTAAATAACAGTAACATGCAAAACATAAACATAACATAACATAACAGCCAGAGGGAATCCAAAGAAATTAGAGAAAAATAAAAAAACTATTATATCAAATCAAATACAGACATATATCGAATACATTTTTTTGACATATTGTTTTGTATACGTTTTAAAGATTCTACGTACTGTTCCAAATCAGATAAAAAAATTAAGAAAAGGGGCTTTTTCTTCATAAATTTTGATTTATGGATAAAAGATTTTCCTAATAAAATAAAGAGATTTATGACATACTCACGTTCAATTGTGGAATCAGTGTAGTAAAATAATATGTCAAACTTAGTAATATCAATGGTTGTATGCAATTTGCGGCTAAGATATAGTTTTACATCAGTCCAAAACACTTCACTATATAAACAATTACAGAATAAGTGTTCAATAGATTCAGTTTCTAGTTCACAAAAACTGCATTCACTGGTAACGTCAAATATATATTTAGAAATCAAGCTATTACACGGATAGCATCTATGGATTATCTTAAAGGAGATCTCCTTTACTTTATTGGTCACCATAAATCTGTGTGGAGTGAGCCAAGCACGGCGCCAGTTTACATCAAACGATGAAGCCCAACAAAATATCGCAGAGGGAATAGACTTCCTGTAGAAAATATCCCTTATTAAACGATTGTTGAATTTCGTATCTAGTAGACCAATGCCATTCAACTGAATATCGCTTACAATCGGAGATATTCCAAAATATGCATTATTCTGAAGTAAAGTTTTTATCCCACTAGGTATAGCTTTAATAACAGTGTCATATTCCTTGCTTGAAACCTCAAAGTTGTATATTTCCATAAATTCTCTCTGTGTAAATAGATTCCCACTGTTATTAACCAATTGGCTGACAAGAACAATGTTTTTCGAGAACCATTTATGGTTAAATAACATCTTATTTCTATGTAATATTGACCCATTGTTCCAAATAAAACATTTATGAGGTGAAAAGTTGTGTTTATACAACAAAGCCCAGCACATTAAAGCCTGCTTGTGAAAAACCGCCAGTTTCACAGGAATTTTACCCACAATATATGGACATTGTAGTAAAAAATTAAGCCCGCCGAACTTCTGAAAAACAAAATGAGGTATAATATTCCAGAAGCTATGAGGATTTTTTATGTACCTTTTAATCCAGTTGACCTTTGATATCTGATTGAAGAGAGTGAAATCTAAGACATTTAGACCGCCATCACAAACCCTGTTGGTGATAACATCTCTTTTTATCTTATGTGGCTTGTTTTTCCATATGAAGTTGTACAAAAGCCTATCTAAGGTACAGCAAGTGGATTTGGGAATGTCAATAGATGAAAAAAGATAGGATGCACGAGATAGGCCCTCAGCTTTGGATAAAAGCACCCTTCCTTGAAGACTTAAATCCCTCCCTAACCATGAGGATAATTTTTTTTTGACAGATTCAGTTACAGGGTTCAAATTAAGATCATTCATAGCCTTAAGATTTTTGGTGATCTTTACACCGAGGTAGGTTACAGTATCTTTTTCAGAGATGTTACAATCTGCTGGGTTGACAGCCCCTTTCAAAACAAACAACTCACATTTGGAAAGATTTAAAGTCAAGCCTGAGATTTTGGAGAACTGCTTCACGATATCCAATGCTAATCTAGCTTGAGATACATTTTTCAAAAAAAGTGAGGTGTCATCCGCCAGTTGGGATATCTTGATCTCTCTGGACTGGAATGTAATGCCTTCAAATGGACTTTTATGAACTAATGAGCATAACATTTGAGAAACTAACAAAAATAAAAAAGGTGAAATTGGACAACCTTGTCGTATTCCTTTGTAAATGTTAAATCTTGAGGATGTTCCATGACAGAGTTTGATACAGCTATTGCCACCATTATACAGAGTTCTAATAACATCAACAAAGAAACGACCAAATTTCAAATGCTTAAGACAATCAAAGATAAAATTGTGACTTACTGTATCAAATGCTTTCTGAAAATCCAGAAATAGGATAACAGGGAAGTCATCTAATAGATCAAAATACTCAACCAAGTCTAACACCAGCCTGAGATTATTAGATATATGGCGCCCTTTCATAAACCCTGATTGACATTCATCAATCAGATCATTTAAGCAAGACTTTAACCTTTTTGCAAAGATTAAGGCTATAATTTTGTAGTCGTTATTTAGGAGTGTGATTGGACGCCAATTATCAATACTTAGGAGATCCTTGTGTGGTTTAGGTATAAGAGTAATAACCCCTTGCTTCAGAGAGGCAGGTAGTTCTCCCTTCTTTATAGCCTCCTTAAAGGTTTCAAGTAAAAAAGGTGCTATTTCTTCAAAGAAGGTTTTGTAAAATTCAGAGGTTAATCCATCACAACCTGGAGATTTGTTCTTTTTTAACTGAGCAACCCCCTCCTGGATGTCCATAATGGATAAATCTTGGCAACAAGACTGATTGAGTTCTTCACTAATCGAATTAACATTCTCTATAGAATCAAGGAAATCCTTAGAGTCACTCAAATTGTTATCTGAGGAGTAAAGATTCTCATAAAATTTAGTGGTAAAGTCTGGTAACAACTCTCTATCCTCAGTGGTAACCCCATTAATCTTAAGTTTCCGAAGTGTGTTGAGTTCCCCTCTCCTCTTCTCCAAATTAAAAAAGTATCTACTGTTCTTTTCTCCTTTTTCAAGCCATTGTTTTCTAGATCTTATGAAAGCTCCTCTAGCCTTTTCCTCATACAATGTATCTAGTTGATTCTGTAAATCATTCAATTTAGCTTTCTCATTAAGATCAAGATGCTCAATCTCTGTGATATCGGCAATTGTCTTAGAGAGTTCAGCTACCTCACATCTCCTTCTTAAAGCAAGCCGTTTTCCATAAGTAATACAGGCTGAGCGGATTTTAAATTTCAGCAGTTCCCAATATTTGCCATATTCTGCATTAGATGTAGCTAAACTCCAGTAAACAGCAATTAGATTCTTAATCACATTTTTTAAATCATCATGCAATAACAATGAGTTATTTAGTTTCCAGTAACCACCAGAGTATTTCTTACCATCATTACTGCATATTCTTACAGTCAACCATATGACTTTATGATCCGTCAGGACTGCAGGCAGTATTTTTACCTCTACAGTGTTGGGCACAAGACTAGAGGTTATCACCCACAAATCAATTCTTGATTGTAAGAAACGATCTCTATTACTCCATGTGTATTGTATCTCTCCAGGGTTTTTTACTCTCCATATGTCAATTAAGTCCAGGCTTTGGCAGAAATTCACCAACTTGTTCACACCAATGTTAGGCCTATGAGGCAATCTATCAGTCTCATTAGAATAAACCATATTAAAAATCTCCACCAACTATTATCTGACTGAATGGATATTTTCTCAGAAGATTTTTAAGAATTTCTTCAATTTCCTCTAGAAGTAAGTTATTTGGAGGACTAGAACAGTATCCATATACATTACACAACACAAATAATCTGTCCATGTGGTTGATGACCGCTACTAGCCAATGTCCATTGGAGTCCATTTGAGTAAACAAAAATTTCACTTTGAAATTGTGTGCTAAAATTGCAACCCCAGCTGAATGATTTGTCCCGTGGGCCAAAAAAATGTCACTGCCCCACTGATTTTTCCAATAATTATAGTCCTCTTTGCATGAATGTGTTTCTTGAACAAATACAAGATCTGCGTTGCAGTCCTTACAAAACAAAACAAAAGCTTTTCTCTTCAACATGTTACGTATCCCCCTGGCATTGATTGACATAAACTTCAAGTCCATATCTATAGAATAGAAAGAAAAATCCTATGCAATCTCAACTTTACCCTCTCTATAAAAAGTTGCTTCATATATGTATTAACAGAATTCTTAACTTGTAAAATAGTAACACCATGTTTCAAAAGTAGAACGTTCAGTTTGCAGTGGGGAAGGAACTACCTTGTAAACCTACCGACAGAACAAATCAAATCACCCCGGTCGTATTTCTTTACCGTTGGCGAAAAAAGCTCTGATTCCCCTGTAGTATCCACCGTTTCCTTGATTTCGGGCCTGTTGTACGAGAGGCCACAATTTTGCCTTTGCTGCCTTGTCTGCGACAGTCAAATCCTCCCCGAATCTAAGTTTTTTTCTTTCAGAAAGGCGCTTTCCTTTGCTTTCTTCCAAACTGCATCTCTCGCTGTGCGAAAAGCAAACTGGATGATGATCGATCGGCTGACGATGGCATCTTGTTTCTTCCCAATCCGATGAGCGACATCCACAGCCATATCCATATATCCATCGGGAAAGTCCGGTGCCACACGGTTACAGATGTCTCTTACTAAGCGCTTCACATTCTCATCCTGGTTCTCGGGGACACCGTAAAGCCGTAGCCCCCACCTTCTCCGGTATCGCTCTGCTTCCGATAAGCGCTCTTGCATGTCTGCGATGGTCTTCTCCTGAGCAATGCATTTCTCAGACGTAGCAGTGTTTGCAAGTTTAAGCTCTTCGATACTCTTGTATGCATGATTCAGAGAGGTCTCGAGGTCAACTATTTTTTATGTGTTTTCGCGTATCATTTTCTCCAGACCGTCGGCTCTTTCGTTTACAGCATCGATTATGTTGATCTGTAGTTCACGCAAAGATAATTCTTTATGTGTCTTTTTGGGTGCAGGACTATTGACTGCATTGTCAGAATCAACCGAATGTCCAGAATCCTCCATTTCTTCTCCTGAGGAGTCAGGTGGCGGTTTTTCTCCACCGTATGAGTGCTCAGCTAGCAACTGCCTTCTCCTCCCTTTGCTCTTTCGCACATTTTTTCCTTCCATTTCTCAAAGTTATGAATCAAATTATCGGTCAACTAAGCGTTGTTCTCTATTGTGTTTACTATAAGCCAAGTTCCGTTACATTTAAGTAAGGTTACTCGGAGCAAGCTGAAATCTCGTCTACACTCGCCGCCATCTTCCAGCGCCTCCAACATGGCTACATACCTAGCCACCTAGCATATCGAAATATATATGATAGTTAGCTAAAGTTAGCTAGTTCAAAGTCACGGGAGTTATGTTGAGACAAGGCTGTTTGTCATAACCAGTTAGCCTGTCATTAGCCAGCAAGCTACATAACGTTGCTAACTCCGACTGCATTGCAAGAGGCTAGTCCTGCAGGCTAACTAGCTTAGCTTAGCTAACTTTTTATTTTAACAGTAACATATAAAACATAACAGCCAGAGGTTATTCCCAAAGAAATGAGAAAACAAAAAACAGAACCTATTCCACATTATATCAAATCAAATACAGACATATAGCTAACTAACTTACCTGGCTAAATACCTAGCCACCTAGCATATCGTCTGGACGCAAAACGCTGTAAAATTAGTTGAATATTTTTACAACCGTTTAGAGAAACTGTCAGGGAATATATATATATTTCTATTTGTTTTTTTTCCCTTATTCTCCTCCTTGTAATATACCCAAGCTGTTTTTAAAGTTGTATTTTGTCCGTTTTAATGACCATGACAGTAAATTCCTTGACTTGACTCGTAACCATGGATTTACCGCGGCCTTCAAAAACACAACATAGAAACATTATTAACTAACTTGCTTTTTTAAAATGTAATAAAATACAATGTTTCGCATGTAAATGCTGAAGTGAAAATGTCAGTTTAATTAATAAAAAAATTAATTAAAACCTGTAAACGTTTATTTTATTTTTTTACAGACAACCGACGTACCTATTCTGTCCGCCATCTTGTCCGGTGGAGACCGCAGTGGATGTCGGGATTAAAAATGGAAGGAGAGGATTGTGGGAGGACTGTGATTTTGAGTCTAGATGGGATACAGCTTTTGTCAACAAACAAACAAAAAAACAACTTTTCGCAGTAAGTTTAGGAGAACGTACGTAGCAGGTTAGGAGAAAAAGGTTATGATAATTAGGTTAAGGTTAGGAAAATGGTTAAGTTTAGCTAAAATACACCAAAAATATATAATATACTTAGATGTCAATTTGACAAAAGCTGTATCCCATCTAGACATATTACCGCTTTCCATGTTGTCTGTAGCTTGTGAGGTGTGGAAACATAAAAGTATATATAATATTTTTGGGGGGGCATTTTAGCTAACCCTAACCATTTTCCTAACCTTAACTTAATTATCACAACCTGATACGTTTTTTTCTCCTAACCTGCTGCGTACCGTAAGATACGGACAACGAACACAATTGCATTTTATCAATGGCAATTTGAATGCACAGAGATACCGTGACGAGATCCTGGGGCCCCGTTGTCGTGCCGTTCTTCCTCCTCCATCACCTCATGTTTCAGCACGATAATGTCAACAAGGATCTGTACACAATTCCTGGAAGCTGAAAATGTCCCAGTTCTTCCATGGCCTGCATACTTCACCAGACATGTCACTCATTGAGCATGTTTGGGATGCTCTGGATAGACGTGTACGACAGCGTGTTCCAGTTCTCGCCAATATCCAGCAACTTCACACAGCCATTGAAGAGGAAGTCGGACAACATTCCACAGGCCACAATCAGCAGCCTGATCAACTCTATGTGAAGGAGACGTGTCGCGCTGCATGAGGCAAATGGTGGTCACACCAGATACTGACTGGTTCTGATCCACAACCCTAACTTTTAACGGTATCTGTGACCAACAGATGCATATCTGTATTCCCAGTCATGTCTAATCCATAGATTAGGGCCTAATTTATTTATTTAAATGACTGATTTCCTTCTATGAACTGTAACTCAGTAAAATCTTTGAAATTGTAGCATGTTGCATTTAATATTTTTGTTCAGTATTTATACGGGGTCAGTTCCAATACCATATTTACAATCGGTATTTATATTGTACTTGGTGGGCTACTGGTATTGAGATAAATAAAGTAGTATTTATATTGTTCTGTTATTGAGATGAATAAAGTAGTATTTATATTGTTCTGTTATTGAGATGAATAAAGTAGTATTAATATTGTACTGGCATTGAGATGAATAAAGTAGTATTTATATTGTACTTGGTGGGCTACTGGTATTGAGATAAATAAAGTAGTATTTATATTGTACTGGTATTGAGATAAATAAAGTAGTATTTATATTGTACTGGTATTGAGATGAATAAAGTAGTATTTATATTGTACTGGCATTGAGATGAATAAAGTAGTATTTATATTGTACTGGCATTGAGATGAATAAAGTAGTATTTATATTGTACTGGTATTGAGATAAATAAAGTAGTATTTATATTGTACTGGCATTGAGATGAATAAAGTAGTATTTATATTGTACTTGGTGGGCTACTGGCATTGAGATGAATAAAGTAGTATTTATATTGTACTCGGTGGGCTACTGGTATTGAGATAAATAAAGTAGTATTTATATTGTACTGGTATTGAGATGAATAAAGTAGTATTTATACTGCTCAAAAAAATAAAAGGAACACTTAACCAACACATCCTAGATCTGAATGAAATAAATAATCTTATTAAATACTTTTTTCTTTACATAGTTGAATGTGCTGACAACAAAATCACACAAAAATAATCAATGGAAATCCAATTTATCAACCAATGGAGGTCTGGATTTGGAGTCACACTCAAAATTAAATTGGAAAACCACACTACAGGCTGATCCAACTTTGATGTAATGTCCTTAAAACAAGTCAAAATGAGGCTCAGTAGTGTGTGTGGCCTCCACGTGCCTGTATGACCTCCCTACAACCCCTGGGCATGCTCCTGATGAGGTGGCGGATGGTCTCCTGAGGGATCTCCTCCCAGACCTGGACTAAAGCATCCGCCAACTCCTGGACAGTCTGTGGTGCAACGTGGCGTTGGTGGATGGAGCGAGACATGATGTCCCAGATGTGCTCAATTGGATTCAGGTCTGGGGAACGGGCGGGCCAGTCCATAGCATCAATGCCTTCCTCTTGCAGGAACTGCTGACACACTCCAGCCACATGAGGTCTAGCATTGTCTTGCATTAGGAGGAACCCAGGGCCAACCGCACCAGCATATGGTCTCACAAGGGGTCTGAGGATCTCATCTCGGTACCTAATGGCAGTCAGGCTACCTCTCAATTTAGAACACACATTTAGAACCCTCATTTAGAACGCTCCTTTAGAACCCTCGTTTAGAACCCTCGTTTAGAACCCTCGTTTAGAACCCTCGTTTAGAACCCTCATTTAGAACCCTCATTTAGAACCCTCATTTACAACAACAATCAGCGTTTGAGCTGGACACACTTTTTTCAGAAACTATTTACACAAAAACACACACAGTCCTTACAAAGTTTATCTCCAGAATGTGAGCAGTTTATTTTTGGATGCAAATGGTTCATATATTCACAGAAGTATATATATTTAATCACTGAACAGTAGCAGACCTAACTTCATCTGTTCCTGACTCTGGATAGTGGATTAAAAAGACCACCTGTTGTTACATCAACACCAGACATCATGATTCATGGAAATGGACATTGGATTTTATCAAATATGAAAACCTTAAATCTCTTCAAATTCAAATCAGTCAGAAAATAAGGATTGTACATAAAACAGAGCAGAATAAATCATCACATCTGGGGACCATCACCACCAGCATGACTAGTATCTATGTGGACCCTACTACAGTTTAACCAGCTCAGCTATAGACTACACCAGCATGACTAGTATCTATGTGGACCCTACTACAGTTTAACCAGCTCAGCTATAGACTACACCAGCATGACTAGTATCTATGTGGACCCTACTACAGTTTAACCAGCTCAGCTATAGACTACACCAGCATGACTAGTATCTATGTGGACCCTACTACAGTTTAACCAGCTCAGCTATAGACTACACCAGCATGACTAGTATCTATGTGGACCCTACTACAGTTTAACCAGCTCAGCTATAGACTACACCAGCATGACTAGTATCTATGTGGACCCTACTACAGTTTAACCAGCTCAGCTATAGACTACACCAGCATGACTAGTATCTATGTGGACCCTACTACAGTTTAACCAGCTCAGCTATAAACTACACCAGCATCACTAGTATCTATGTGGACCCTACTACAGTTTAACCAGCTCAGCTATAGACTACACCAGCATGACTAGTATCTATGTGGACCCTACTACAGTTTAACCAGCTCAGCTATAGACTACACCAGCATGACTAGTATCTATGTGGACCCTACTACAGTTTAACCAGCTCAGCTATAGACTACACCAGCATGACTAGTATCTATGTGGACCCTACTACAGTTTAACCAGCTCAGCTATAGACTACACCAGCATGACTAGTATCTATGTGGACCCTACTACAGTTTAACCAGCTCAGCTATAGACTACACCAGCATGACTAGTATCTATGTGGACCCTACTACAGTTTAACCAGCTCAGCTATAGACTACACCAGCATGACTAGTAACTATGTGGACCCTACTACAGTTTAACCAGCTCAGCTATAGACTACACCAGCATGACTAGTATCTATGTGGACCCTACTACAGTTTAACCAGCTCAGCTATAGACTACACCAGCGTGACTAGTATCTATGCTGACCCTACTACAGTTTAACCAGCTCAGCTATAGACTACACCAGCATGACTAGTATCTATGTGGACCCTACTACAGTTTAACCAGCTCAGCTATAGACTACACCAGCATGACTAGTATCTATGTGGACCCTACTACAGTTTAACCAGCTCAGCTATAGACTACACCAGCATGACTAGTATCTATGTGGACCCTACTACAGTTTAACCAGCTCAGCTATAGACTACACCAGCATGACTAGTATCTATGTGGACCCTACTACAGTTTAACCAGCTCAGCTATAGACTACACCAGCATGACTAGTATCTATGTGGACCCTACTACAGTTTAACCAGCTCAGCTATAGACTACACCAGCATGACTAGTATCTATGTGGACCCTACTACAGTTTAACCAGCTCAGCTATAGACTACACCAGCATGACTAGTATCTATGTGGACCCTACTACAGTTTAACCAGCTCAGCTATAGACTACACCAGCATGACTAGTATCTATGTGGACCCTACTACAGTTTAACCAGCTCAGCTATAGACTACACCAGCATGACTAGTATCTATGTGGACCCTACTACAG
>NW_027675317.1:577500-595000 GCF_965601325.2 Salmo salar | reverse complement strand
TCCCTGTAGGTCACTACAATCTATAACCAGGTGAACAGTGAGCTTCCTCACCAAGTAGCTGTAACCTAGTTAATAATAAGTTACCTGAGGTAAACCTACAAGGATAGTTAATAATAAGTTACCAAAGGTAAACCTACAAGTTTAGTTAATAATAAGTTACCTGAGGTAAACCTACAAGTTTAGTTAATAATAAGTTACCTGAGGTAAACCTACAAGGATAGTTAATAATAAGTTACCTGAGGTAAACCTACAAGGATAGTTAATAATAAGTTACCTGAGGTAAACCTACAAGGATAGTTAATAATCAGTTACCTGAGGTAAACCTACAAGGATAGTTAATAATCAGTTACCTGAGGTAAACCTACAAGGTTAACGCGGGCTGGAAGAGAATTACTTCAAAACCACAGCAAACAGCTGGGACATATAGTAATATTATATATATATAATATTATATCACTGGGCTCCTCTGTGCTAACAAACCCTGTGTACCACCCCTCCCCTGTTTAACCTTGAATTTCGTTCAGAAAAACACTTCCACATTTAGCAAAACGAACCAACTCTTTACGGATCTGTTCGGTGGTAATAAACGGAGGCAGATTAGACACCACTACTCTTGTCGAAATCAGCACCAACACAACCCCTCACATAAATCATACTGGTAACTAGCCGGGTAACAAGACTCACCTTTTACATTACCACAACCACCGCCTTGTTCATTCTGGATACAGAGTGTATATGTTCCTCTCCCACCTGTTCACCGACCAGGATCAATAATTCCTCCACAACATTCTCCACAACGCACCTGAAGAGACAGCGTTTCTTCTCCACTCGGTTGAGGACATCAAACTACCCTACTCCCCCCTCAACTCTAACCGATAAACAGCGGAAACCGATAAACAAACCCTCCCACCATGACAAAATACATTTGGAAAATAGGCAAAAGAATAGCTGCACTCTTTACGAACGACAAAACCTCACGTTACCAACTTCTTCTTCTTCTATGGTATAATGGCGGTCCTCAAACCAACGTTAAAGGAGCGTGGCGCCTCCTACTGTGCTGGAGTGTGTTCAATCACGGTTTACGCCATTTCTAAATCCTCCTACCTAACTCGGTACTTCTGAGAAAATAAAAAAATAAAAATAAAAAAGATCCCTACTAACGTCTAATAGACCCTCCCCCATCCCCCAAATCCCTTCCAAACCCCCATCATACCCAGTCCAACCTCAATGACCCTACACTTCAATCTTTCCCTCTCTTCAACATCCTTACAACAATATAACAACACATGCTCCACCGTTTCATTGACAATACCCTCCAGACACAAACCATTCACATGCTGCCAACCAGATGGAAGGACCAGTTCAATGTACAATGTCCTAAACACAATCGAGTAAACACCACCTCTTCCTTCCTAATCTGACCTTTGAACCTTGGTCCACCGACCTTTCTTTGGAGGGCATATAAATGCCGTCCCTTGTGCTCAGAGTCCCATCTCTTCTGCCACACATCTATCAAAATGGCTCTGATCTCACATTTGTCCTCACCTCTACCCAGTGGAACATTAATATATATTATATCTTGTTTTAAAGTTATTTTAGCTAACGAGTCTACAATTTCATTCCATTCCACACCTGAATGTGCTGGGACCCAGCAGAATCTCACTACTAGACCCATTCTCTCAATTCTCCATAATAACATTAATACCTCCAATAGTAGGTCACTCCTAATAGATTTACCAGATGATAAACTATTCAATACAGACAGAGAATCTGAGGATACTATAACTCTAACAGGCTGTACGTCCTCCACCCACTGGAGGACAACTATTATCACCAACAGTTCAACTGAGTACACTGACAGTTCATCTGTTAGTCTTCTACATATCTGCACATCACATTCAGGAAGGTAAACACCTGCTCCTGTGGGCCCACTATCTGGGCCCTTGGATCCATCTGTGAAAAGAGGTAAAAAAAGCATAACAACTTCTACCAATGTAATTGTCAACCAGTTTCCCTTTATCACTGACTTCTGACCCAATCTTTTCCTTTTGTCTACCAAGGTTAGATCAACAACAGGATCTGGGAGTAACCATGGAGGAACATCCCCTATGACCACAGAAAGGGCCAACCTCCAACTCCCTGAAACTACTCTCATCAGCAAGCTTTCCAACTGTCCAACCAAAACCACTGCCTTGTCTACTAGTATATTCCCAACAGTCATCTAGAACAGTAGCAGTGGGATGCTCAACCTCACAGCCTTTCAACCCAATAAGCTAATGACAATTTATTACGTCGTATATCCAAAGGCATCTCACCTGCCTCAACTGGTCTATAATATAAATACATGATATTATGGGATACAAAATGGGAAAAGGGGAAATTATGATAATACTAAAAAACACCCTTCTAACTAACTAACCCTACACTCATTAAAACCCACTACCCCATTCTACTACTTTGACCCTATCTGCTCCTGCACCAGGCCAACTAACCCTACACTCATTAAAAACCCACTACCCCATTCCACTACTTTGACCCTATCTGCTCCTGCACCAGGCCAACTAACCCTACACTCATTAAAACCCACTACCCCCATTCCACTACTTTGACCCTATCTGCTCCTGCACCAGGCCAACTAACCCTACACTCATTAAAACCCACTACCCCATTCCACTACTTTGACCCTATCTGCTCCTGCACCAGGCCAACTAACCCTACACTCATTAAAACCCACTACCCCATTCCACTACTTTGACCCTATCTGCTCCTGCACCAGGCCAACTAACCCTACACTCATTAAAACCCACTAGCCCATTCCACTACTTTGACCCTATCTGCTCCTGCACCAGGCCAACTAACCCTACACTCATTAAAACCCACTACCCCATTCCACTACTTTGACCCTATCTGCTCCTGCACCAGGCCAACTAACCCTACACTCATTAAAACCCACTAGCCCATTCCACTACTTTGACCCTATCTGCTCCTGCACCAGGCCAACTAACCCTACACTCATTAAAACCCACTACCCCATTCCACTACTTTGACCCGATCTGCTCCTGTAACCAGGCCACCGGCCTGGGAGGACGGGACACCACCACTCAACACACCCTGGAACTCTTCTGAAGTCAAATCTAGTATGACCAAATACTTCTCTGCAGCTGCCACCAAAACATATTTTTTTTCCTGTGATTTACATTCCATTTCTGCGGTACAGTTGATAACCATTTGCTATGAACACTAAGAAGCCAACCTTACTGAAGCATATATCACTGGTTGGCCTGTCCCTCTGTGCTGTCACAGATCTACTACTCACAGGGATCCTCTCAGGATCCCTCAGCCTTGACCCATCCTCCTCTACTTTCTTCACTGCCTCAGCAGTGACAACCTGTTCCCAACAGTGGGGTCAGTGGGATTGGATAGGGGCCCCTCTACCTCTCTCTCTCTCTCTCTCTCTCTGCCTGGAGGAGACAGGTGAAATGGTGTGTCTCCTCTGGTCAACAATACTCACCTTGAAAGACTCCACAGCCTGTTGGAGCTCCTTCAGCTCCTTCTCTCTCTCCTGGAATCTCTGCTGGACCTTCTGCTGACTCATCCCCAGCTGCCTCTGTGGAGAATCACTCTTCAATCAGCTATCAAGCTTTATTAGTCCAGTAGATCAATAGTATAGTAATGTGACATAGGGCCCATAGAGAGGAAGATCTAAAAAAATGGATGGTCCATTTACTAAATGATATTTATTTGTTGCTATGTGAATGATTATAGTTTTTATGGTAGGACTACATGTATCAACAGGTTGAGACTGAACTTTGGACTCATAAAAGGGCATTCAGAATGATAATAGTCTTTGACATTATAAAATGGTGATACATTTAGAGAATCTGGGTTGACATATCAATATACTCAAGGTTTGTGTTCATATTTGTTCTGCTGAGGATTCATTTCATTTCAATGATCTCATATTCAAACAGCCTTAGTTCCTACTGTATCTTTAATTCTTTGTTTATCAGACAGTCACCAACAAGTTGTTCTGGTCTTACCTGTTTCTCAGTCCTCTCTGCTGCAGCTGACACTGTATCATGGCCTTTATGTTCATCCATTGTACACATCAGACAGATACACTGCTGATCGGTACGACAGTAAACCTCCAGCAGTTTGTCATGATGAGAGCAGATCTTCTCCTGTAGTTGTGCGGTGGCTTTGACCAGCTTGTGCTTCTTCAAAGCAGGAGATTTGTAGTGAGGTTGGAGGTGAGTCTCACAGTAAGAGGCCAGACACACCAGACAGGACATGAGGGCTTTCTGCTTTCTGGTCCCAGTGCAGAAATCACACGCCACATCTCTAGGTCCAGCATAGCACAGAGCAGGAGGGGGAGCAGCCTGGAGTCCTGTCTTCTTCAGTTTCTCCACCAGCTCAGCCAACATGTTATTTTTACTCAGCGTCGGCCTCGGACTGAAGGTCTGTCTGCACTGAGGACAGCTATAGACCCCTTTCAGAACATCCTGATCCCAGCAGCCCTCAATACAGCTCCTACAGTAACTGTGTCCACAGGGGATGGTGACTGGTTCCTTCAGTAGATCCAGACAGACAGAACAACAGAACGGGTCCTGGTGCAGCAGAACTCCCTGTTGAGCCATTTGGACGGTTGTTCACTCTCACACAGACAGACGAGACAGAGACTCAGATCAGTTTCGTTTCCTCAGAAGACAGTTTGTGAAGGGGGATGGATTTCCTGGTTCTGCCAGAGGGGTGGGGTTAGAGGGAGGGAGGGGTTAGAGGAATGCAGGAAGAGAGAGAGGAACTGCATGCAACATCAAGAGGGAGACAAATAGTTTTGTTCCAATGTTAGAGCCCTTAACATGGAACAAATGACATAATGAATCTTAAAATGTGAGTTGTTAGAATATATGAAGGGTAACAGTTTTCTATGAAGTACGTATGTATCATTATTTTAATCACCTTTATAATGCCTTATAAATCAATAAGTCCTGAGGAGGTGTGATATATGGTTATTATACAGTACCGCGGCTAAGGGCTGTTCTTAGACAAGACACAACACGGATTGAGAATTATCTAACACTTTCAACAATACAATCACATTTTATTTTATTGGTTTCATACACATATTTATCAGATGTTATTGTGGGTGAAGTGAAATGCTTGTGTTCCCAGCTCACAGAGGGCAAATCTAAAAAGTAATGAAAATATTAGGACAAGCAATGATATATATATATACATATATACACTGTGTACTGTGATGTGATGCATAGACAATTTGGAGTACATCTGTAGTATATCTGAAGAATAGTAGATGTACAGCAGTAGTTATATAGGATGAACCATGACTAGAATACAGTATATACATATGAAGTGGACAGCAGTAGTTATATAGGATGAACCATGACTAGAATACAGTATATACATATGAAGTGGATAGCAGTAGTTATATAGGATGAACCATGACTAGAATACAGTATATACATATGAAGTGGACAGCAGTAGTTATATAGGATGAACCATGACTAGAATACAGTATATACATATGAAGTGGACAGCAGTAGTTATATAGGATGAACCAGGACTAGAATACAGTATATACATATGAAGTGGACAGCAGTAGTTATATAGGATGAACCAGGACTAGAATACAGTATATACATATGAAGTGGACAGCAGTAGTTATATAGGATGAACCATGACTAGAATACAGTATATACATATGAAGTGGACAGCAGTAGTTATATAGGATGAACCATGACTAGAATACAGTATATACATATGAAGTGGACAGCAGTAGTTATATAGGATGAACCAGGACTAGAATACAGTATATACATATGAAGTGGGCAGCAGTAGTTATATAGGATGAACCAGGACTAGAATACAGTATATACATATGAAGTGGACAGCAGTAGTTATATAGGATGAACCATGACTGGAATACAGTATATACATTTTTATTTATTTCACCTTTATTTAACCAGGTAGGCAAGTTGAGAACAAGTTCTCATTTACAATTGCGACCTGGCCAAGATAAAGCAAAGCAGTTCGACAACATACAACAACACAGAGTTACACATGGAGTAAAACAAACATACAGTCAATAATACAGTAAAAACATAAGTCTATATACATTGTGAGCAAATTAGGTGAGATAAGGGAGGTAAAGGCAATAAATAGGCCATGGTGGCAAAGTAAATACAATATAGCAAGTAAAACACTGGAATGGTAGATTTATAATTTGAAGAAAGTTCAAAGTTAAAATATAAATAATATGGTGCAAAGGAGCAAAATAAATAAATAAATAAATACAGTAGGGGAACAAGTAGTAGTTTGGGCTAAATTATAGATGGGCTATGTACAGGTGCAGTGATCTGGGAGCTGCTCTGACAGCTGGTGCTTAAAGCTAGTGAGGGAGATATGTGTTTCCAGTTTCAGAGATTTTTGTAGTTCGTTCCAGTCATTGGCAGCAGAGAACTGGAAGGAGAGGCGGCCAAAGGAGGAAATGGCTTTGTGGGTGACCAGAGAGATCCCTGACCTTATCTTCTCTCAAGAAGATGTCTGGTAGGCCCATTTAAATACCTTTTTTGGACATTTCAAGATAGCAGATGTTTGAGTTGGGTCTATTAACACAGCTGTGAGTTGTTATTTTTTTCATTTTTGACAAAATGAGCACTCCTGGAAGTGACAGATTTTGACTCATATTGAGTGATAAGACTGAGCTATTTAAAAACACTTTTTCAACATTTCAAGATAGCAGTTAGTTCAGTTTGATCTTACTAAAGACAGCTGTATATTATTTTTTTTGACCCAAAAATATTCTATGTTCATGCCCACTTGTTTTGCACTATGTTTGAAGGCTGTCAACTTCTTGTCAGGAGGAGAATCACTTAGCCATTCAACTAATTTTCAAATGATAGGATGCCTATTTAAAAACACTTTTTCAACATTTCAAGATAGCAGTTAGTTCAGTTTGATCTTATTAAAGACAGCTGTATCATTTTTTTATTCATTTTGACATATTTTCTGGGACCACTTTTTTTGCTCTGTTTGAAGGCTGTCAGCTTCTTCTCAGGAAGAGAATCCCTTAGCCTTTCAACTAATTTTGGGTTAGTTCTCTCAAGAAGAACTAACCCATCTCAACATGACAGAAAGTAAGACAGGAGAACCTACAGTATACTGTATTCTAGTCCTGGTTCATCCTATATAACTACTGCTGTCCACTTCATATGTATATACTGTATTCTAGTCCTGGTTCATCCTGTATAACTACTGCTGTCCACTTCATATGTATATACTGTATTCTAGTCCTGGTTCATCCTATATAACTACTGCTGTCCACTTCATATGTATATACTGTATTCTAGTCCTGGTTCATCCTATATAACTACTGCTGTCCACTTCATATGTATATACTGTATTCTAGTCATGGTTCATCCTATATAACTACTGCTGTCCACTTCATATGTATATACTGTATTCTAGTCCTGGTTCATCCTATATAACTACTGCTGTCCACTTCATATGTATATACTGTATTCTAGTCCTGGTTCATCCTATATAACTACTGCTGTCCACTTCATATGTATATACTGTATTCTAGTCATGGTTCATCCTATATAACTACTGTTGTCCACTTCATATGTATATACTGTATTCTAGTCATGGTTCATCCTATATAACTACTGCTGTCCACTTCATATGTATATACTGTATTCTAGTCCTGGTTCATCCTATATAACTACTGCTGTCCACTTCATATGTATATACTGTATTCTAGTCCTGGTTCATCCTATATAACTACTGCTGTCCACTTCATATGTATATACTGTATTCTAGTCCTGGTTCATCCTATATAACTACTGCTGTCCACTTCATATGTATATACTGTATTCTAGTCCTGGTTCATCCTATATAACTACTGCTGTCCACTTCATATGTATATACTGTATTCTAGTCCTGGTTCATCCTATATAACTACTGCTGTCTACTTCATATGTATATACTGTATTCTAGTCATGGTTCATCCTATATAACTACTGCTGTCCACTTCATATGTATATACTGTATTCTAGTCCTGGTTCATCCTATATAACTACTGCTGTCCACTTCATATGTATATACTGTATTCTAGTCCTGGTTCATCCTATATAACTACTGCTGTCCACTTCATATGTATATACTGTATTCTAGTCCTGGTTCATCCTATATAACTACTGCTGTCCACTTCATATGTATATACTGTATTCTAGTCCTGGTTCATCCTATATAACTACTGCTGTCCACTTCATATGTATATACTGTATTCTAGTCCTGGTTCATCCTATATAACTACTGCTGTCTACTTCATATGTATATACTGTATTCTAGTCATGGTTCATCCTATATAACTACTGCTGTCCACTTCATATGTATATACTGTATTCTAGTCCTGGTTCATCCTATATAACTACTGCTGTCCACTTCATATGTATATACTGTATTCTAGTCCTGGTTCATCCTATATAACTACTGCTGTCCACTTCATATGTATATACTGTATTCTAGTCATGGTTCATCCTATATAACTACTGCTGTCTACTTCATATGTATATACTGTATTCTAGTCATGGTTCATCCTATATAACTACTGCTGTCCACTTCATATGTATATACTGTATTCTAGTCCTGGTTCATCCTATATAACTACTGCTGTCCACTTCATATGTATATACTGTATTCTAGTCATGGTTCATCCTATATAACTACTGCTGTCCACTTCATATGTATATACTGTATTCTAGTCCTGGTTCATCCTATATAACTACTGCTGTCCACTTCATATGTATATACTGTATTCCAGTCCTGGTTCATCCTATATAACTACTGCTGTCCACTTCATATGTATATACTGTATTCTAGTCCTGGTTCATCCTATATAACTACTGCTGTCCACTTCATATGTATATACTGTATTCTAGTCCTGGTTCATCCTATATAACTACTGCTGTCCACTTCATATCTATATACTGTATTCTAGTCATGGTTCATCCTATATAACTACTGCTGTCCACTTCATATGTATATACTGTATTCTAGTCCTGGTTCATCCTATATAACTACTGCTGTCCACTTCATATGTATATACTGTATTTTAGTCATGGTTCATCCTATATAACTACTGCTGTCCACTTCATATGTATATACTGTATTCTAGTCCTGGTTCATCCTATATAACTACTGCTGTCCACTTCATATGTATATACTGTATTCTAGTCATGGTTCATCCTATATAACTACTGCTGTCTACTTCATATGTATATACTGTATTCTAGTCCTGGTTCATCCTATATAACTACTGCTGTCCACTTCATATGTATATACTGTATTCTAGTCCTGGTTCATCCTATATAACTACTGCTGTCCACTTCATATGTATATACTGTATTCTAGTCATGGTTCATCCTATATAACTACTGCTGTCCACTTCATATGTATATACTGTATTCTAGTCCTGGTTCATCCTATATAACTACTACTGTACATCTACTATTCTTCAGATATACTACAGATGTACTCCAAATTGTCTATGCATCACATCACAGTACACAGTGTATATATATATATATATATATATATATCATTGCTTGTCCTAATATTTTCATTGACTTTTTAGATTTGCCCTCTGTGAGCTAGGAACACAAGCATTGTTAGATATTACTGCACTGTTGGAGCTGGGAACACAAGCATTTCACTTCACCCACAATAACATCTGATAAATATGTGTATGAAACCAATAAAATAAAATGTGATTGTATTGTTGAAAGTGTTAGATAATTCTCAATCCGTGTTGTGTCTTGTCTAAGAACAGCCCTTAGCCGCGGTACTGTATAATAACCATATATCACACCTCCTCAGGACTTATTGATTTATAAGGCATTATAAAGGTGATTAAAATAATGATACATACGTACTTCATAGAAAACTGTTACCCTTCATATATTCTAACAACGCACATTTTAAGATTCATTATGTCATTTGTTCCATGTTAAGGGCTCTAACATTGGAACAAAACTATTTGTCTCCCTCTTGATGTTGCATGCAGTTCCTCTCTCTCTTCCTGCATTCCTCTAACCCCACCCTCCCTCTAACCCCACCCCTCTGGCAGAACCAGGAAATCCCTCCCCCTTCACAAACTCTCTTCTGAGGAAACGAAACTGATCTGAGTCTCTGTGTCGTCTGTCTGTGTGAGAGTGAACAACCGTCCAAATGGCTCAACAGGGAGTTCTGCTGGACCAGGACCAGTTCTGTTGTTCTGTCTGTCTGGATCTACTGAAGGAACCAGTCACCATCCCCTGTGGACACAGTTACTGTAGGAGCTGTATTGAGGGCTGCTGGGATCAGGATGTTCTGAAAGGGGTCTATAGCTGTCCTCAGTGCAGAGAGACCTTCACTCCAAGGCCTAATCTGAGGAAAAATAACATGTTGGCTGAGGTGGTGGAGAAACTGAAGAAGACAGGACTCCAGGCTGCTCCCCCTCCTGCTCTGTGCTATGCTGGACCTAGAGATGTGGCGTGTGATTTCTGCACTGGGACCAGAAAGCAGAAAGCCCTCATGTCCTGTCTGGTGTGTCTGGCCTCTTACTGTGAGACTCACCTCCAATCTCACTACGAATCTCCTGCTTTGAAGAAGCACAAGCTGGTCAAAGCCACCGCACAACTACAGGAGAAGATCTGCTCTCATCATGACAAACTGCTGGAGGTTTACTGTCGTACCGATCAGCAGTGTATCTGTCTGATGTGTACAATGGACGAACATAAAGGCCATGATACAGTGTCAGCTGCAGCAGAGAGGACTGAGAAACAGGTAAGACCAGAACAACTTGTTGGTGACTGTCTGATAAACAAAGAATTAAAGATACAGTAGGAACTAAGGCTGTTTGAATATGAGATCATTCAAATGAAATGGATCCTCAGCAGAACAAATATGAACACAAACCTTGAGTATATAGATATGTCAACCCAGATTCTCCAGATGTATCACCATTTTATAATGTCAAACACTATTATCATTCTGAATGCCCTTTTATGAGTCCAAAGTTCAGTCTCAACCTGTTGATACATGTAGTCCTACCATAAAAACTATAATCATTCACATAGCAACAAATAAATATCATTTAGTAAATGGACCATCCATTTTTTAGACCTTCCTCTCTATGGGCCCTATGTCACATTACTATACTATTGATCTACTGGACTAATAAAGCTTGATAGCTCATTGAAGAGTGATTCTCCACAGAGGCAGCTGGGGATGAGTCAGCAGAAGGTCCAGCAGAGATTCCAGGAGAGAGAGAAGGAGCTGAAGGAGCTCCAACAGGCTGTGGAGTCTCTCAAGGTGAGTATTGTTGACCAGAGGAGACACACCATTTCACCTGTCTCCTCCAGTCAGAGAGAGAGAGAGAGAGAGAGGAAGAGGGGGCCCCTATCCAATCCCACTGACCCCACTGTTGGGAACAGGTTGTCACTGCTGAGGCAGTGAAGAAAGTAGAGGAGGATGGGTCAAGGCTGAGGGATCCTGAGAGGATCCCTGTGAGTAGTAGATCTGTGACAGCACAGAGGGATGGGCCAACCAGTGATATATGCTTCAGTAAGGTTGGCTTCTTAGTGTTCATAGCAAATGGTTATCAACTGTACCGCAGAAATGGAATGTAAATCACAGAAAAAAATATGTTTTGGTGGCAGCTGCAGAGAAGTATTTGGTCATACTAGATTTGACTTCAGAAGAGTTCCAGGGTGTGTTGAGTGGTGGTGTCCCGTCCTCCCAGGCCGTTGGCCTGGTGCAGGAGCAGATAGGGTCAAAGTAGTGGAATGGGGTAGTGGGTTTTAATGAGTGTAGGGTTAGTTGGCCTGGTGCAGGAGCAGATAGGGTCAAAGTAGTGGAATGGGGTAGTGGGTTTTAATGAGTGTAGGGTTAGTTGGCCTGGTGTTGTCATTAGCTTATTGGGTTGAAAGGCTGTGAGGTTGAGCATCCCACTGCTACTGTTCTAGATGACTGTTGGGAATATACTAGTAGACAAGGCAGTGGTTTTGGTTGGACAGTTGGAAAGCTTGCTGATGAGAGTAGTTTCAGGGAGTTGGAGGTTGGCCCTTTTCTGTGGTGATAGGGGATGTTCCTCCATGGTTACTCCCAGATCCTGTTGTTGATCTAACCTTGGTAGACAAAAGGAAAGATTGGGTCAGAAGTCAGTGATAAAGGGAAACTGGTTGACAATTACATTGGTAGAAGTTGTTATGCTTTTTTACCTCTTTTCACAGATGGATCCAAGGGCCCAGATAGTGGGCCCACAGGAGCAGGTGTTTACCTTCCTGAATGTGATGTGCAGATATGTAGAAGACTAACAGATGAACTGTCAGTGTACTCAGTTGAACTGTTGGTGATAATAGTTGTCCTCCAGTGGGTGGAGGACGTACAACCTGTTAGAATTATAGTATCCTCAGATTCTCTGTCTGTATTGAATAGTTTATCATCTGGTAAATCTATTAGGAGTGACCTACTATTGGAGGTGTTAATGTTATTATGGAGAATTGAGAGAATGGGTCTAGTAGTGAGATTCTGCTGGGTCCCAGCACATTCAGGTGTGGAATGGAATGAAATTGTAGACTAGTTAGCTAAAATAACTTTAAAACAAGATATAATATATATTAATGTTCCACTGGGTAGAGGTGAGGACAAATGTGAGATTAGAGACATTTTGATAGATGTGTGGCAGAAGAGATGGGACTCTGAGCACAAGGGACGGCATTTATATGCCCTCCAAAGAAAGGTTAGTGGACCAAGGTTCAAAGGTCAGATTAGGAAGGAAGAGGTGGTGTTTCCTCGATTGTGTTTAGGACATTTAGATTTGGGGGATGGGGGAGGGTCTATTAGAAGTTAGTAGGGATCTTTTTTATTTTCTCAGAAGTACTGAGTTAGGTAGGAGGATTTAGAAATGGTGTAAACCGTGATTGAACACACTCCAGCACAGTAGGAGGCGCCACGCTCCTTTAACGTTGGTTTGAGGACCGCCATTATACCATAGAAGAAGAAGAAGTTGGTAACGTGAGGTTTTGTCGTTCGTGAAGAGTGCAGCTATTCTTTTGCCTATTTTCCAAATGTATTTTGTCATGGTGGGAGGGTTTGTTTATCGGTTTCCTCTGTTTATCGGTTAGAGTTGAGGAGGGAGTAGGGTAGTTTGATGTCCTCAACCGAGTGGAGAAGAAACGCTGTCTCTTCAGGTGCGTTGTGGAGAATGGTGTGGAGGAATTATTGATCCTGGTTGGTGAACAGGTGGGAGAGGAACATATACACTCTGTATCCAGAATGAACAAGGCGGTGGTTGTGGTAATGTAAAAGGTGAGTCTTGTTGTCCGGCTAGTTACCAGTATGATTTATGTGAGGGGTTGTGTTGGTGCTGATTTCGACAAGAGTAGTGGTGTCTAATCTGCCTCCGTTTATTACCACCGAACAGATCCGTAAAGAGTTGGTTCGTTTTGCTAAATGTGGAAGTGTTTTTCTGAACGAAATTCAAGGTTAAACAGGGGAGGGGTGGTACACAGGGTTTGTTAGCACAGAGGAGCCCAGTGATATAATATTATATATATAATATTACTATATGTCCCAGCTGTTTGCTGTGGTTTTGAAGTAATTCTCTTCCAGCCCGCGTTAACCTTGTAGGTTTACCTCAGGTAACTTATTATTAACTAACCTGGTAGGTTTACCTCAGGTAACTTATTATTAACTAACCTGGTAGGTTTACCTCAGGTAACTTATTATTAACTATCCTTGTAGGTTTACCTCAGGTAACTTATTATTAACTAACCTTGTAGGTTTACCTCAGGTAACTTATTATTAACTATCCTTGTAGGTTTACCTCAGGTAACTTATTATTAACTACCCTTGTAGGTTTACCTCAGGTAACTTATTATTAACTATCCTTGTAGGTTTACCTCAGGTAACTTATTATTAACTATCCTTGTAGGTTTACCTCAGGTAACTTATTATTAACTAACCTTGTAGGTTTACCTCAGGTAACTTATTATTAACTAACCTTTTTTTATTTGTTTCTAAATGGCTGCTGGGTAATATGATAATCGTTGAAATCTGTTGGTTCGTAGACATCAAATAGAGAGAATGCTGCGCAGGTTCACTGAGTTGTAAACCTAATGGATAGGTGGAGATCATTGATTTGTAGCTCTGACTCAGTTGCTACCTCAGATTATGAGCCTATCAAGTGTGGTGAATGAGGTATGTAGTTCCCACAGAAGACCACAGGGAGGAGCAAGAGAGATATAAACCCATACAGTTTATCTCTTTAAATACCCTGAACCTAACAATCAATCTAATGTATTTATGAAGACCTTTTTACATCAGCAGATGTCACAAAGTGCTGTACAGAAACTCTAACCCTACGTATAACCTGTTTTATCCTGAACCCTAATTCTAGGGTAGGGTAGCCTACAACCCCTTTAGAAACTATTATAGTAATAATATTATGTTAGTAAATACCATTATAGTACTAAATAGGTTCTATTGTTATTTTTTAAATAAAACCTATGTATAGTACTTAGCATTTAACTGTTTTTTTGTTATTTTATTATATTTATTATTTAGAGGAGTCTGTCTAAATAATGAAAAGTTAAGTTATTGCCAGACTTTTTAATGAAACCTTTATTTAACTAGGCAGGTCAGTTAAGAACAAATTCTATTTACAATGACGGCCTCCTGGGGACCAGTGGGTTAACTGCCTTGTTCAGCGGCAGAACAACAGATTTTTACCTTGTCAACTCTGAGGTCGTCCCATTGTTTCCGAAAGGGGAAAGTTTTTACCAATTGTTGGTAGTTAAAACGTAAACCAGTTATTATTATAATACAGTTTTTATGGCTTGGTCCTAAGAACAGGTTTTAGTGGTAAATTAAAAAGGGAGACAGTTTTTGGTGCCATTTATGGAAAACTGAATTGGGTTTGTGGCTGGATCAGCAGCTCTTCATCATGCAGCCGGAGAGACTCAATACAACAGGAGTCTCTGATTTCTATGCTGCAGTACTGAGGGCCTGGCAGCTGCTGAGACCCACACGAGAGGAGGGGGGGGGTGGTGCCTGGGCCGTGGGTCTGGGAGGAACCACTGATCACTGGGTTTGGTGGACCTGGAGAGCAGGGTGGCAGCGTTCTGACTCAAAGCAGCACAGAGGCTACTGTACCGTACGGAGGTGGGCTTAGCGGGAGGGAAGGGGCATCAGAGGCAGGGGGTTGTGGGGGCTGAGAGCATGGCAGGGTATAGGTGGAGGGTGCTCTATAAGCTCCCAGTGCTGGAAAGGTCAGGGGTCATCCAGTGGAGGGTATTACATGGAGCCCTGGACACCAATAGCTGATTGGCTCGGGTTGACCTGGGAGTTGGGGAGGGGTTGTCCGTTTTCTACAATGACAGACTGTTCATCATGTTTTATCTGTGTTGCCAGGGTAATGCCATTACTGTTTATTTAATTTCACCTTTATTTAACCAGGTGGGCCAGTTGAGAACAAGTCCTTTATTTAACCAGGTAGGCCAGTTGAGAACAAGTTCTCATTTACAACTGCGACCTGGCCAAGATAAAGCATGGCTGAGGTGCACCCATGACCAGCTCTGAAACCAGATTGCATAGCAGAGAAGGTACGGTGGGATTGGAAATGGTCGGTAAGCTGTTTGTTAACTTTGCTTTTGAAGACCTTAGAAAGGCAGGGTAGGATAGATATAGGTCTATAACAGTTTGGGTCTAGAGTGTCACCCCCTTTGAAGAGGGGGATGACCGCGGCACCTTTCCAATGTTTGGAGATCTCAGACGATACGAAAGAGAGGTTGAACAGACTAGTAATAAGGGTTGCAACAATGGTGGTGATATGTTTAGAAAGAGAGGGTCCAGATTGTCTAGTCCAACTGAGTTGTAGGGGTTCAGGTTGTCTAGTCCAACTGAGTTGTAGGGGTCCAGATTGTCTAGTCCAGCTGAGTTGTAGGGGTCCAGATTGTCTAGTCCAGCTGATTTGTAGGGGTCCAGGTTGTCTAGTCCAGCTGAGTTGTAGGGGTCCAGGTTGTCTAGTCCAGCTGATTTGTAGGGGTCCAGGTTGTCTAGTCCAACTGAGTTGTAGGGGTTCAGGTTGTCTAGTCCAACTGATTTGTAGGGGTCCAGGTTGTCTAGTCCAGCTGATTTGTAGGGGTCCAGGTTGTCTAGTCCAACTGAGTTGTAGGGGTCCAGATTGTCTAGTCCAGCTGATTTGTAGGGGTCCAGGTTGTCTAGTCCAGCTGATTTGTAGGGGTCCAGGTTGTCTAGTCCAACTGATTTGTAGGGGTCCAGGTTGTCTAGTCCAGCTGATTTGTAGGGGTCCAGGTTGTCTAGTCCAGCTGATTTGTAGGGGTCCAGGTTGTCTAGTCCAGCTGATTTGTAGGGGTCCAGGTTTTTGCAGCTCTTTCAGAACATCAGCAATCTGGATTTGGGTGAAGGAGAAGCTGGGGAGGTTTGGGCAAGTTGCTGTGGGGGGTGCAGAGCTGTTGACCAGAGTTGGGGTAGCCAGGTGGAAAAGCATGGCCAGCCGTGGAGAAATGCTTATTGAAATTCTCCATTATAGTGGGTTTATCGGTGGTGACAGAGTTTCCTATCCTCAGAGCAGTGGGCAGCTGGGAGGAGGTGCTCTTATTCTCCAAGGACTTTACAATGTCCCAGAACTTTTTAGAGTTAGAGCTACAGGATGCACATTTCTGTTTGTACAGTACTGTTGACACCTTAGGGTTGAGTTAGAGTTTTCCAAAATGATCAACAGTGTGGAGATGTTTCAGGAGGTATGGGGGCTCAGGGGGGCTGTCTGTACGGCTGGAGAGGAGGGGCTGGAGAGGAGGGGCTGTCTGTACGGCTGGAGAGGAGGGGCTGGAGAGGAGGGGCTGTCTGTACGGCTGGAGAGGAGGGGCTGTCTGTACGGCTGGAGAGGAGGGGCTGTCTGTACGGCTGGAGAGGAGAGGCTGTCTGTACGGCTGGAGAGGAGGGGCTGTCTGTACGGCTGGAGAGGAGGGGCTGTCTGTACGGCTGGAGAGGAGGGGCTGTCTGTACGGCTGGAGAGGAGGGGCTGTCTGTACGGCTGGAGAGGAGGGGCTGTCTGTACGGCTGGAGAGGAGGGGCTGTCTGTACGGCTGGAGAGGAGGGGCTGTCTGTACGGCTGGAGAGGAGGGGCTGGAGAGAGGAGGGGCTGTCTGTACGGCTGGAGAGGAGGGGCTGTCTGTACGGCTGGAGAGGAGGGGCTGGAGAGGAGGGGCTGTCTGTACGGCTGGAGAGGAGGGGCTGTCTGTACGGCTGGAGAGGAGGGGCTGTCTGTACGGCTGGAGAGGAGGGGCTGTCTGTACGGCTGGAGAGGAGGGGCTGTCTGTACGGCTGGAGAGGAGGGGCTGGAGAGGAGGGGCTGTCTGTACGGCTGGAGAGGAGGGGCTGTCTGTACGGCTGGAGAGGAGGGGCTGTCTGTACG